>NC_041381.1:683982287-684026777 GCF_002162155.2 Triticum dicoccoides | reverse complement strand
TTGCCTCTGGATGAACAGGACCTCGTGGTGTGGAAGGCTGGATGAACAGTAGACGGTGGAGGGGTGGCCATGGAGGGGTGGTTGAACAGGACCCCGTGGTGTGGAGGGCTGGATGAACAGTAGACAGTGGAGGGCTGGATGAACAGTAGACGGTGGAGGGGTGGTTGAACAGTAGCCGGTGGAGTAGCGCGCAATGGAGGCTGGATGAACAGGAGCCCGTGGTGGCTGGAGGAGTTCGACGGTAGCCCGTGGAGGCTAGAGGAGATCGACGGTGGAGATGAACAATATACCGTGGAGTCCCGTTTTGTGGTACGCCACACCCCTCCCGATGAACAGGACCTCCGTTTCGACCGTAGCGCTCCAACACAAGTCCGTTTCGTCCGTTTTGCGGTACGCCACACCCCTCCCAATAAACAGGACCCCCGTTTCGACCGTAGCGCTCCAACACAAGTCTGTTTCGTCCGTTTTGCGGTATGCCACACGCCTGCCGATCAACAGGACCCCCGTTTCGACCGTAGGAGGTCCGTTTCCTCCGTTTTGCGGTACACCACACCCCTCCTGATCAACAGGACCCACATTTCGACCGTAGGAGGTCAGTTTCCTCCGTTTTGCGGTACGCCACACCCCTCCCGATCAACAGGACCCCGTTCCGAACGTGGCCGGTCGAACACAAGGCCGTTTCCTCCGTTCTGCGGTACGCCATGCCTCATTTCCATTGCCTGTTCTGTCCAAGCCGGTTGGCTCCCACGCGTTCCGTTTCCTCCCGATGAACACAATGCATTCTGTTGCCTCCCCATGAACACGACGCATTCCGTTGCCTCCCCATGAACACGACGGCGACTCTGTTTCTCTGTTCCGACCCAGCCATGTACGTATGCGCGAGTAGGCGTTCGAGACCCTGCCCGTATGTACGTACGTGGCCGTATTTTCTTTCTTGCACCCTCGCCGATGTACGTATGTGTACATGCTACGTGCGCGCCTCTACTACGACACGTGCGCGCCTCTACATGGACCAGTATGTACGTACACGTTCGGGACGAGAATGACAACGCTACGTACGCTTTGACCAGGTGGGTCCCGACTGTCAGGCACTTCCTTGCCTGCGAAGATGTAGCTGGTGGGTCCCAGCAGCCAGTGGGGCGAATCGTTTTTTTCCCGGACGCACTTCCTTGCGTGTGAAGATGTAGCTGGTGGGTCCCAGCAGTCAGGGGGGCGAATCGTTTTTTTGCCTGGACGCACTTCCTTGCGTGCGAAGATGTAGCTGGTGGGTCCCAGCAGTCAGGGGGAAACTTCTTTTCGCGAAATACGGTGGCCTGTCCGGTGGGTCCCCGCTATCAGGTGGACGAATCATTATTTTCCACGTAATAAGGAGGCATTTCCTTGCTGCGGCCGTGGACCCAGCTGTCAGCCTCTCCACGTATAGTCCACGCCCGATGGAAGTTGTTCCTTGACCACGTTGACCACGCCGCGTCGAGAGCACCACGACGGTAGACGACGGCGAGGCCTAGGAAGGGGACGACTCGAAGCGGAGGAAGACGCAGCAGTGGATGACCACACGAAGAGGAGTATGAGGGTTCACTGGTTCAGCTGCAGTGTGAGGCTACTGTCGCCGCAGAATAACAAGGGGTGTGGGTGAGTAGAGGGATGGCCTGGCCAGCGGTGGGAGTAGTAGGGGGCGGTGAGGCCTCCGCGGCATCACAGCCGGCCATGGGAGGCAGGAGCACGTGACACGACCGGCGCTGGTTTGGGCGGCTGGAGCAAGAAGATCAGAGGTTGAAGAAGCACTACAACCATTGGATGAAGATTGTATGATAACATGAGCTAGAATCGTTCATATTGACTAAGTTGACAAAGCCCTCCGTCCCCGTCAACTTGGTAGGCCCACAAGTCAGCCTCCCAGTATGCTGGGTTCCAGCTGACAGGGGGAGTATTCATTTTTTTGTGCGTAATAAGGAG
This sequence comes from Triticum dicoccoides, assembly GCF_002162155.2. Classification (NCBI taxonomy): domain Eukaryota; kingdom Viridiplantae; phylum Streptophyta; class Magnoliopsida; order Poales; family Poaceae; genus Triticum; species Triticum dicoccoides. The sequence continues at coordinate 684,024,821 of NC_041381.1, read as the reverse complement.
GCACTTCCTTGCATGCGAAGATAGCTGGTGGGTCCGACAAGTCAGCGGGGGGCACGTTTTTTTCGCGAAATACAGAGGCCCTTCCGGTGGGTCCCAGATGTCAGGTGGAGGAATCATTATTTTGCGCGTAATAAGGAGGCATTTCCTTGTGTGTGGCCGTGGACCCAGCTGTCCGTTTCTCCACGCACAGTCTACTTCCGATGGTGTCGTTTGTTGACCATGTTGACCATGCCACGCCGAGCGCATCCAAGGTGGTGGACGACGGCGAGGCCCCGGACAGCAACGAGTCGGAGATGGGAAGACGCGGGAGTAGAGTCGCAGACGGAGAGGTGTACGAGGGTTAACTGGTTCTAGTGCGGTGTGGTTCGGCAGTCGGTGGAGAAGAACAGGAGGTGTGGAGGTGTGGAGGGCTGGCCTGGCCAACGGTGGAGTAGCGCTTCATAGCGAAGCATGCTAAGCAGAGCTGCTAGCAGCAGGAGGCGGGAGGTGGTCCCGGCGGTGCTGGAGGAAGAAGACGAGAGATTGAAGATGGATGCCGGTCGTTGGATGTAAATCCAACGGCTAACATGTCAGAATCATTTGTTGACTAAATTGACAACGACTTGCGTTGGCTTCGACCTATTGGCCCACATTTCAGCCTCCAAAAATGTGGCACGTATTCAACCCATCTTTTCAAAATTTACAGTCTTTTTTTGCGCGGTAGAATTTACAGTCAATTTGAATTTTTTTTGGCGGTAGAATTTACAGTCAATTTGATCTTTTTTTTGAATTACAGCCATTAGCTGGGCTAGGTGAATAATTAATGTAGTGTCCATGCGGCCCATTTATTTTATTTCCTAAAAAATTACAGTCCATTTGCACTTTATCTAGATACACGATTTTGCTGGGCTAATTCTAATTATAATGTTGGGTTGGGCCAGCAATGTTATCAAAAAATAATAAAGGGCTGAGCATTTTGTTATAAATATATTTAAATAATAAGTGATATTATTACATTCGTCCTTAAATCTTACCAAGCTTTTGTACACAATCACTAGGATTTTCGGGCCAACACAATCCAGGATTTGTTTTGGTAAGAAATTATTTTTATAAGTTAATAAGATGTGGGATATTGTTTTCTTACATATGTAAGTATCTGTTAAATATATGATGACAATAAAAATAATATATAATAATATATAAAATAATTTAAATATATATAATATAGTTAGAAGGGAAACGTAAGTTGTACCCGGCGTTCCTATTCTTATATAGAAAAATAGAACAGACCTTTGCGTTTTCTTCAAAAAAAAGATAAATTGGGATGCCAAAAATAAAACCTCGGATGGGAGGTCCATAGGCCGGTCGATACATGACGGCCCTAAGAAAATACAAACAGGCCCTCCCATCCGAGGTAGTGGGCTGCGCATGTTAAAAATGAAAGCCTAGACGGGGCAGCCCAAAACCACGTCCAACACTTGCCAAAACTTCGTCCCTCGTTTTCTCTATGTTTCTCACACTTGACATTGTGTGGGCATTTTGACTGTGCATCATATGAAGATGTGCTATGCATGAATGTTGATCAGCATGATGTTAACTGGCTGGTAGTTCCATTTTCGACCATGAATAAAACTTCCAACATGATGTTAACCCTGTTTGAAAAGGCCGTGTTACTATAAACGCTCTGCCTCTGAAAGTTGCAGTTTCTTATCTGAAACTGAACTTGCAGTTTCTTATCTGAAACTGAAACTTGCAGTTTCTTCTCGTCTGCACTTTTATACTCCTATGGAACTACATTTTTTTAAGTGCTAAAAATAGATCTCTAGAATTCATAAAATTCTTCATATGATCAATACCGCAAATTTGAAATTCAAAAGACATTCATATCTGAAAGTACTCTCAAAATACACAACACAAAACACAATTCACAACCTGCAAATACTGACAACCCTAAGCTCCTCCTGACAATTCACAGCCTGCCCGACTATTGGGCTGGGGGGTGGGGGGGGGGGCAGCCCCCTCCTTTTCCTCGGTGGCAGACAGCCGCCCCGTGAGACGATGTGAATGACGAGGGAGACGATGCCGGGGAAGCGTCGTCGGGCCAATTGATTTTATCCTCTTGTAGTTGGGTTCGGTCGACGAAGACTCCAACGGCTCGCTCTGGCAGGACACCCTCACAAACGGCACCCTGTAGATGCTCGATCCTTCAATCTCTGGTGGATGCTCCATCTGGGATCGATACTCCCACCACCGCTCCCTCACGATCGGATTCGGTGAATCTGTTTGCTCCATGGCCAAGAGGAGCAACTCTATGTATTCCGGCGCGACTCCCTCCGGGAGTATCGCCGCCTTTTCGCTCTGTTGCAGATATTTGGCCATGGATGTTGCTGTCGCCGCTAGTTGGTCCTTGTTGTCAAACCAAGACTGTATCTCCAACATCCTAGCTAGATTCATAGGGTCGCCGTCTGCGATCCTCACGTATCGGTTGTACTCCTCCATCGATCTACTTCTCCACAACACCTTCACTCGCCGACGGTGGTTTTTGAATGGAAGAGGAGAGGAGCAGCGCTGGTTTTGGATTAGAATGGGAGAGGAGCGATGCTGGTTTTGGACTGGAACAAGAGAGGAGGGGCGGTGGTTTTGAAATGGAAGAGGAGAGGAGCGGCGCTGGATTTAGATTGGAACAGGAGAGGAGCGGCGGTGGTTTAAGAGGAGAAGAGCGGAAGAGTGGCCCTGGTCTTGGAAGTATTTTTTTGTTGTTTTGCGTATTTTGGGTCAAAGTTTGACCACGTACTGTATGTGACAAGCAAAATGTGAATGCATGTCACCAAAAATTGTATCGTTTGGTTCGTATCTAAATGTACTTTCAAATTATATTATTTTTGCAATGTATAACATATATTTTATGTGCGAAAATCATGGTCAATTATGACCCAGAATAAAAGTGAGACTAGTTAATGTGGGGTCGCTTCCTTAATTGAAGGGTAAATTGATTTTGATTTTGATCCAGTCACAGCGCGCCGGCCCTCTCGCCCAATCCTAAATCGCTGCCGCACGCTCCTCTCCCTCTTCTCCATTGCAAAACCACCTCCTCTCCTCTCCACCATCTCCATTCCAAAACCACCATCTCGCCTCTCCCTCTTCTGATCTTCTCCATTGCAAAACCACCTCCTCTCCTCTCCATCATCTCCATTCCAAAACCACCTCCTCTCCTCTCCATCATCTCCATTCCAAAACCACCGTGTCGCCTCTCCCTCTTCTGATCTTCTCTCCGTTGCAAAACCACCTCCTCTCCTCTCCATCATCTCCATTCCAAAACCACCTCCTCTCCTCTCCCTCTTCTCTATTGCAAGACCACCGTCTCTCCTCCCATCTTCCAAAGCTAGCACCGGACCACTCAGAACTACATCTATGGAGAGGATGCAGCAGCGAATCAGGCAGATCGCCGGCGGCGACCAGGCAAAGTTAGCCAGGTTAAAGGAGATCCTTAGTTGGTTTGACAATGAGTGGGAGATTTCAAGGACGGTGCGGGCCATGTGGCAATGTATGCGAAAGAGCGAGACAGCGGCGATGAGGGCAGCGATGTACATGTACTCCTCGGCGGCAGTCACGCCACAGTCCTCCGAGTTCATCGAGTATCCCCTATGGGCGATGGAGCAGACAGATTTGCCCGAGGCAACAGTAAGGCGGAGGTGGTGGGCGTATAGGTTGATGGTCGAGCACCCAGAGGATAACGAATCAATCGAGTATGGTATGCCGTTCGTGAGGGTGCAGAGCCAGCCGAAGCCACAGGAGTATTCGTTCTCCCACCACAAGAGGAGGCCGGATGGAGCGACGTCGCTTCCCCGTCGTTCTCCACGGTTCCCACAACGCTCGCCTCATTTCAACGGCGGTGGTAGGGTTTAAGGTAAGCTTCGCACTAACCTAATCTTCCACCTGCTCATGCTTACAATCAGTGTGACAGCTAATGAAAATCATGCTTACAATCAGTCTCTGAGTACTACGCCAATCACCCTAAAATAGCTCTGGACCTTTGGGTCAAAGTTGTGACACAGTGTACAAATAAACAAAAATAGATTTGTGCTTCTTTCAGAAAATAGTACTCCCTAGAAAACTGCCAATATAAGCTACTAGTATTTGGTTAGAGGATTTGCTGCCAAGAAAGATCCGTCCATAGAGAGCGCCACACATCCCACTGGTGGTGGTGGATGCCAATGCGGGCATGCAACATGGTTTGTGTCTTTAATTTTTACTTGGCACACCTCGCACTCTGCATATATGCTGGTTCCATACGTACATTTGTGCAGTTCCACCAAAATGCAGCTGAATAACCCTGTTTGCACAGATAATGAAAAAGTGTGATTACATTATAGTGGCACTAGTTGATGAAACACACAAAATAAATAGAAGAAAATATTGCGATAGTATCATAGTATTCCATGCTGCGAGGGCGAGATGGGCCCTACGACGCCTCATACGGTACGCCTCATACTGGACATCGTCCCAAGTCTCCCAGATACACCTTCTGCCAGTGATGAACATCAGTGTACAGTAGTAGTACAAGGAGGTGCCTTGAGACATTCAAATCTCTATTTTTGTACATATCAACTAAAATTAAGCACCCCAGTTTGCAAAAACCCTTAAACATTAACAATGGGACTAGTTGATGAAACATACTTTAACAAAGAGAAACACTTTCTTTATCTACATTGGAAATGAAATGATAGAGATGACACTCGCTCTATTTTAACTGTATTATTACTTCATTTTATCAGTGATACTAGGGTCGAGCAGGTGGCAAACGAGGTGTACCGTGCGTCGCAAGGATGGAGGCCGGGGGTGCTTAGACTGGGATGCTAAAGTTGGCTCTTTCAGTCACCAACATGGATGATTCAATTCATGGGACCTTTTGGTGTAGTTCACCTAAAATGAAGCAATGTCCCCTGAGCTAGCAGCTTCTTCTTCAATTTTTTTTAGAAAAGGGCTCCAGCCCCGGTTCCATTTCCATCAGAAAATGAAACCCACAGAGCTTCTTCTTCATTAGTTGCTATAAAATTGAGCAACATCAAGGTTGGTTGTGAAGCTCCTGGAATGCTCAACTATAATTTGGATATCATTTGTGTAGTTCAACTAAGATCGAGCGTGAAATGTATATCTCTGTTTGCACAAAAAAGGTGGAAAGGAGGGTGACTAACAAGTGATGAAACGTGCATCAAATGAAAAGAAGCATGTTCCTTATCTGAATGGCAATCCTACAAGGAGAGTAGCAATTTCTAAAGCAGTGGCATTGCTAGATATTAGTGTGGTCATTAGGATTAACTATGACAACCGTTAAATACGACATTACTTTGGGCACGGGAGAGTAGGCGGACCAGGACAGTTGCATTTCTAACGAAAAGAACCAACTTATCTTAATGGGAAATTTTAGCAGGACATGTAAAGAAGTGCCATTGATTCATATTACTGGAGGCATTGCATTGAAAACAACATTGGTTTAACGTGTCCTTACTTTTAACAGTGCGACTGCTACATTTTACAAGTGGCATTACATAAGAGTGGCTTGGGGCAACAAACATCAGAATAGGATATCTGGGTTGGTCCCATTTTTGTTCGGTATAGCCACCTTATACTGTGTGAGGCTAGCAAATCTAGTGCTGGACTTACTCTGTTGACATGTCCCCCAGTCCCCACTTTCTTTCCTTTTGCAACCAATAGATCGGGTTTATATTGAGTTTGTACTGCGTTTCCCTTTATTTCCCTATTAGACCTAGAGACCAGTTGGATAGCCAGTCTCTGCTACTTTTTGCCCCCATTATTTCCTCTTTCGACCAAGTCCTAGATTCAGGTAACAAATCCTCCCCCACCCCCACCCCCTTTCTTCCTTGTTTGAACCAAGTAGTACTAGATTCGAGTGCATGAACTAGTTTTACCTCTTAAACGTAAAAAAATTAGGTGGTTTTGGAACAGCCGATCGATCCTATCTACGAGGGGGCTTGAGAAATAGTAAAAGTTACAAATGCAGCGACGTCAGGAGCTCGGGAAGTAGATCAAGGCCGGTTTCGAAGGAAGTTATACCTAATTGTCGCCGGGATGTCGCTAGGTGGGCGGCGGGAGGCCGGATCTGCCCAAACTACGGCAGCAAGGAAGAAGGGGTCGGAGGCCCTCCCTCGCCAGCGGTGCTTGGTAGAGAACGACAAGGCAGGCTGATTGGGACGCGCCCAGCAGTGGGTAAGAGCCGTCGCCGAGGACGACCGCGTGAACGTTGCACCTTCTCACATTCCCCGGCGAAGAGGATCCGGCTGGATCTGTGACCAACGGTGAGCAAAGAGAGAGAGAGAGTATGGCCACCGCTGTCGTGTTTAGATCTAGAGAGGCCGAGACAATGTGAAGAGAGCAACACTAGCAAGCAAGCGCGGAGGCTCCTGCCTATATAGTGGAGTAGTACTTAGTTTTCTTTTGTCTACCGGAGCTGGCTTGACCTCGTCAATGACTGTCGAGAAGTCTTCATGCATGTGGCCCGGAGGCGCAGTTGTTGTCATTTTGATCTGAAGCGCCGGATTATAACATATAACACGAAAAAATGCCACATGACAAGAAATCATAACCTCACTGCCCAAAGGATACAACATGAATCCCGACGGACAAACTAGACGAGGAACAAAGCTTAAATTAACCATAAACTCGTAGAAAAGGGGTCCATCGATAGATGTCCTAATTAACATAGCCGATATGACCTAGATGGCAGTCGAGTAGTCACTGTTCGTGCATGTGCCCCGAATGACTAGCCCAACTCAGTTATCGCTGTTTAACCCTCACAGTGATCCGAAGCACATGACACATAATTTTGCGAGATGACAAGAAACCTTTTTTTTAGATTTCTCACCACAACTACAGCCATGTACAACACAGCCCGCACGATATGTAGACGATAGCCAATCCAGGTGTGTCTGCTGGAGTCTGGTCACATGCATGGACGAACTGATCTTCCGTGTCTTGCATGGATCGTCCAGGCACCAACGTAGTACAACACTTCTCTAGTACTATCGCTCGTCTCCCTCTTCTATTAAGTCACCCGACTTGCGGGGCCGAGGAGTGTGCCTATGGCCAGTTCTCAATTGCCGTCCCACATGTGTTTGCGAATGCAATATGTCACGCGTTCCATTTGAAGAGCAGCGTGCCAGACCGACCGACCGTCTGGGGTGCGACGCGAACGCGACGGGCATGCTGTATACTCCATACATGTGTACCGCCGTTTTCTAGACGATTTGGTCCATGGCGCGGGCACAATCCATGGATACAAAATTAGTATTTGTATACTATTTAAAAATCGAGGGCGGGGCTTTTCCTGGCCGGTAGGCGGCGGGACAGTTCCGCCTAGTCGATTCGACAGAGACGCGGGAAGATGAGGGAGTAGGCTGCTACAAACATAGGGCTGTGTGATTTGACAGCGAGTTACTGCTGGATAGGTGGGGCCCCGTATTTTTGACTTGCCATTATCATTTTAACTGCGGCGCTATGACCGGCGTGAGTCTCCCGATTCCTGACCACCTCCATACAGGTGCCTCTCCCAATGCTCCACCATGTAGTAGTAGAGGCTGGCTCTTGCATGAGAGCCCACTTGTCCACTTTTTCCTTGCCTCTCTTTCCTCCACATATGCAAAAAATGCCATGTAAAGCGCACTATTGTACTTACTTGCTCCTATAGGTGCTTAAGCTTGCCACATAGGCATAAAGTCTGACGTGGCAAGTTAATCAAGAAGAGAGAGACTAGTTTGGTGACCCAAGGAAGAAACGGTGCTAAGCGCGTGTACCTAGGTGAAAAGACAATTTTGAGTCTATAGCTAATTAAATTAAGCAAACTTAGCAACACTATTTCATTGGAAGAGGTCACTCCTTGGCAAATGCAATAAATACTAGTACTCCCTGTGTCCCATTATATAAGAACGTTTTGACACTACACTAGCTAGTGTCAAAGACGTTCTTATATTATGGGACAGAGGGAGTACGAAGAAAGAGATAGAGAGGAGTAAAAAAAATACACTTATAGCCAACCTTATAGCCAACCTTGTTGTAGTATGAGTGACTAAGTGATGACTATGTATGACATGCCAACATCAGATAGCCTAACGCACCATGTTAAATCTCCAAGGGCGCGACCACGCGGGCGACGCGACGGTTGTGGTAGGCGCAAACATGATACGGGCTGCTGGCAGCCCTTGGATCTGAGATCAAACGGTCGCATGCTAAGTTGCTGAAAATTTGCAGAATAACCCTCAAGGATAGGATATTCACCCATAGGTCTAGAATCACGCCATGCAACTGTTCGATCTCTGATCCAAGGGCTCTCGGAAGCCCGTATCATGGGAGAATGGAAAGCCACTACCCTGCCGTTCGCACACTAGCAGTTCGCTCCTACTCGTCCCCGCACGTCCTTTAATACTATGACAGTTCGCTCCTAGTCGTCCCGTCCATTCACATTAGTACATTACAACAGTTCCACTAATCCTAACCCTCCTACCAAATCCATGGCGTCCCAAATCTCCCCGATCGGCGGTGAGTACAAGGTTAGAACCATCACCGACGATGAGTTCGACGTCATCTACACCCGTTCTTCCGCGACGGTGAAAGGATGCCTTTCTCGCTTCAGACGCATGTTCAAAGACTCAGATGATGAGTGGGTCACTGGGCTAGATGTTGAGTACACCACAGTCGTGGGACGAGAGACGGATCTAAAGGATGAAGAGAGGAAGAAGCCCGGCGTGATCCAGGTTTGCGTGCATGACTTATGCTTGGTCTACCACATATGCCATGCCGACGTTGAGTACCTGGATTTTAAGGACTTCCTCGAGAGCAACCTAGTTAAATTCGTTACTGTAGACTTTGGTAACGACAAAGAAGTCCTGCGTCGGATAGGCCTCGTTGTAGGCAACACCTTCGACCTCCAAAAGAATCGGCTGGTGTCCTCTCGTCAGCCTTCAATGCCGACCCTGGTAGGAGCCATGGTTCATCCTTTATACGGTAAACTGGAGAAACCTCCATACACGTTTCATCGTCATGCATGGCAGCGGAATGTACTAGATATAGACCACATCCAGTATGCTGCAATGGATGGCTACCTTTGTTTCAATATCTACAAGGGTTGGACGAAGAGCAACAACCAAGTTGGCGGTTCAAGTAAAGAAGTATCAGCCAAGAGGAAGAGGGACAAGGACGAAGTCAAGGACGTGGACGAGGACTCCGAGTAAGGTGGCAGTGTCATTGCTCATGGTGGTTCTAATGCAGTGTCAACCCGAATAGTTGCAAATTTTAATTTCAGGTGTGCTTAATTTAATTTGAGGGGTGTGTTGTGTTGAGCCCCCAGTAGAACTATGTTATGTTTCTTCTTGTTACTTTAACTCTTCAGTAAGTACATACTAGTATTTCTTACATTTCATCTTTTAGTTGGTATAGTACTACCACTCGTTTCTTCACATTATATACGTACAATATATATGGCTAACATCATATAGCCAGCAGTTTAGTTGTCAAAGAATTTCAGGGTGCTTAGTTTTGTCAAAGAATTCCAGGGTGCTTAGTTTTATTTGAGGGGTGGGTTGTGCTGGACACCATTATTGTGACTAGCCTTTTTAATAGTACTATATGCATAATTTGGTGACGAGCGCTCTCTATATGTACCATCTTTTTTTTATTTCAAGTTTTTCTCCATGGCGCAATCCATCGATACTACTGCTGTAAAAAAGTATACACTTTTTAAAAGGCTAGAGGGCGGGGCAGTCTAGCTTGGTCGGTTTCACGAGAGGCGAGGGCCTTTGTGATTTGACGGCTCATTACCGCTGGAAGGCGGGGGCTTGTGATTTCACAGCTCGTATAAATGCGCCGACGACCTGATCGAGGAGGAGCAAAGAACCGTGTGGTATACTCAAGTTTTCCACTGGAGTAGTACTGCGACGAAGGAGCACGAAACACGGCAGCCCAGTGCCATATGGCGATAAAAATGATCTAATTTCCTAGTCATCTCATTGTTAGCATTGTTCCATTCATTCCCTCAAAAAACAAAAACCATTGTTCTATTCATGCCTCGCAGAGAACATGACACGTGCGACGAAACACCCGAAGCAAAAGATGAAACACAGCAGCAAAAGAAGAAGGAAGATTATCACCCCAAATGATCTAATTCACCGCGGAGTCGTAACTGCTTCTTCATCGCCTCCATGACCTCCATCTCCTTGCGCGTCTCCTCCGCCATCTTCTTCATTCTGTACATGACGCGGGATTTCTCGACGCGAGCCTTCATCATCTATTCCACGGCCGCATTACGTACCTTGACAACAGTCGGGTGCTCGATGCGGAGCTTCGCCAACTCCTCCTTCTGTTCCATGACGAGGGCCTGCAGCATCTTCATCGAGGAACTACTATTCTCATGCAGCTTCTTCCAGCCGGCGTTCTTCTCCTTCAACAGGTCAATCTCGTGGCAGAGCTTCGCCTTGTCCTCCTGAAGTCGCAGGATTTCGCCGGTCGCCTTCTTCTCCGAGGCAATGCTCTTCTTCAGTAGCATCACCAAGCCGGCGGTCAACTCCCCCTGCTGATTGAGCTCAGCGGGCATGTCGTCGAGGCTCTCCTTCAGCAACTCCGTCAAGCCTTGGATGCACTCCTTCTGCTTATTGAGGTGCTTCTTGAGCTGATCGGGCATGCTGTCGAGGGATAACGACTCCAGCTCCGCCAGCTCGGCATGTTCGCCTCCGTGGCTAGGGCGCTCCTGGGAGCCATCGCCTGCCCATGAGAGATCTTTCGAGGTCTCTACGTGGCGGCGAGCCCTCTCTTTTTTCCACAGCCTTGGTTGCTGCTCCCTTGTCACGAGTAGTTCTCGACCTAGAGCTCTGCTCACCGTCCATGGCAACGACGGATGAAGAAGAAGCACTTATGAGGAGGAAAGATAGAGTAATTTTCGGTTAGGTAGTTCCCCTTTTTATAACCTAAGTACTAGCACTAGTAGTACTAATACCTGCATAGTGGGAACACATTCAGGTTTGGTACGTACTAGTAGGTGTGAGCAGGCTTTCGAATGTGATGGGAACAAGGTAAAGATTAATTGATGGTTTTGGTTTCGAGGCCCGAAACGTCTCCTGATGAGTTTAGCGGAACATAAATTTCAAGAACTAGACTGATCAAATGCGTAAATATTATGTTACTGTCAAAAATTGGCACAAAATACAAAGGAGACCAATGGAAGTACTACTAGCAACCCACGATTTAACTACTCGCATGCGCGCAGTGGAGTAATAATGTCTTTCTTCCGCCCTCACGTCCACTCAATTTGCATGCGCTGTATTACTTGACCATCAATGAAGTGAACGACTTTACACGCGTCAAATTATCACATGGGGTGGATCTTGGTACAAAATTGCGTCCGCCCATGTACCCGCATGTGCGTGCGAGGGAATGAGTGCGTGCGTGGTGTGCGTGCACATCTTTACTTCGTGCATGTACCGCTAGTATGGCTCAGGGAGGACGATTACATTCTTGTGGAACCAGCAGCACATCACTGTGATCAATCCAAGCAAGGAGGTCGCGACAACGCCTCCACATGTGCCACGTGGCTTCATGAATTGTAAGACAGACACTGTGTAGCGTGCCATTGGTATTCTAATTTACGTGTTTTGCACATACTCGAAGTACTAGTAAGGTACACGTGCATTGCACGCATCAGATTTTGCAACCAAATTATGAATAAATACCACACTATAGCATGTAAGCTCTGATTCATATATGCATGATGTAGCCCTTCGTTTAATTCTTATAGTTCATCTCATTCAAAATCAATTAGTTTTTATAAAAAAGCTAAGAACATGTGAATATGAAAAACATGGGATTATAGTGGAATGTCATCTTGAATCCTACATGATTGTACGAGTGTTTGATTGTGCATAGAAAAAACGTAGAATCCTTTCAAAGAGGTTTGAGTGGATGGGATGTTTCCTATGAAATCTAGTGCAAATGAATCATATGGAAAAATTCCTATGGTTTACAATCCTACGAATCAAATAACCAAGATAGGAAAAATTCCTAATGATTACAATCCTCCAAAATTCCTTTGAGAATCCTTTGAATCAAAGAAGCCCTTAATCTATTTTATGATTCATGGAATTGTGCGTTGTAAAGCATAAAGTAAAAACAAATAATGGCAATTCAACTAGAAAAAAAAGTTTGGGCAGTTATGATACGGAAGATTCTAGAACAAAAGAGAACCATTGTTGTTTTGAGGTTTGTGCATTATGCTTAAGTTCAACCATGGAGTCTGCTAGATTGTACATGTGGAAAAATCCGGTGGGGGGCTATAAGATGGTGCGAGGGGCCGAGTGGAGGGAGACTATGAAGGAATGCACAAGTGCGAGATCGATATTTAGAGAGAGGGGGCGAACACGTGCGCTGTTGCACGCAGTGGCAGAGCCATGAAAAATAAATGAGCTAGGGGGCCAAGCATTGCTAATCCTTTACGAGGAGGGCCAATTCATGAAATTAAACCTTTTTTAGCAGCAATTGTATAATGATCACATTCATATTAGCCTCGATATATAGTGATGTTAGGGGGGGCAAGGCCCTTACTGCCCCTGTCTTCGCCATTGTGCACGCGTCTGAGAGATGAAGCGGAAGGCATGGATGATGAGAGGGGGACATTGGATATATAATTAATGTGGGTGTATTAGCTATTTATGTCAATCCTATATAGAGAGGTATAGATTGATTGATGTAGACGTGGGAAAGAGGGTGAGACCTCACTGGATATATCGATTGATCGGTTTGTGTGGAAAACTATGAAAGACCTAGCTATATACACACATATATAGAGGAACATCGATCGTTGCGCATGCACGCATGAGAGATAAAGAATGCCCGGTATGATGGAGAGGGGGATGTGTGTGGGTGTGTGCCTTCATGGGAGACCGACCTGAAGAAAAATATTGCATGCATGCGACAGATAATGCCGACTGGTAGTGTGTGTGCATGCATGCACGAGAGAAAGTTAGTGGTACAATTATAAAGAGAAGACTACTGTCGGTGTCAAAACCGGCGGATCTCGGGTAGGGGGTCCCGAACTGTGCATCTAGGCGGATGGTAACAGGAGACAAGGGACACGATGTTTTTACCCAGGTTCGGGCCCTCTCGATGGAGGTAAAACCCAACTCCTGCTTGATTAATATTGATGATATGGGTAGTACAAGAGTTGATCTACCACGAGATCAGAGAGGCTTAACCCTAGAAGCTAGCCTATGGTATGATTGTTGTTCGTCCTACAGACTAAAACTCTCCGGTTTATATAGACACCGGAGAGGGCTAGGGTTACATAGAGTCGGTTACAATGGGAGGAGATCTTCATATCATATCGCCAAGCTTGCCTTCCACGCCAAGGAATGTCCTATCCGGACACGGGACGAAGTCTTCAATCTTGTATCTTCATGGTCCGGGAGTCCGGCCAAAGGTCATAGTCCGGCCATCCGGACACCCCCTAATCCAGGACTCCCTCAGTAGCCCCTGAACCAGGCTTCAATGACGACGAGTCCGGTGCGCAAATTGTCTTCGGCATTGCAAGGCGGGTTCCTCCTCCGAATACTTCATAGAAGATGTTGAACACAAGGATAGTGTCCGGCTCTACAAAATAAGTTCCACATACCACCGCAGAGAGAATAATATCTGCACAAATCTAATCTGCTGACGCATTCCGCAGCATGACATCATGCCACGGCCAAGCCTTTATTCAAATCATTTTATTGTTCTACCTCAGCGTGTTTAGCGAGGCGGTTTCCTTGACACGTCTTGTCAAAGCAGAGATCGTGTCCCCTTATTCCGGGATTCTCATCAACACGGGCGTGGGTAACCCAACCACGCCATTAACCGCGGCGCTTGGGAGATGAGCGAGTTTTATTAGGCTGGCGGGGGCTCATAATTTCGGCCGCCCATATAAGGGGATAAGGATCCACCCTTTCCATTTACGCCTTCTTCCTCCTTTGCTTATCCATCCTTGCGCACTCGAGCTCCAGTGCCCAAGTCCGCACTTCCCACCTCCACCTTCTCCAATCATGTCCGGAGAGGGAGGTAGATGGATGGTCTCCTCCGTCACGGAGGGGCAAATCAAAAAGTTAAGGAAGGCCGGATACTTGTCTGACGACATTGCGCACCGGCTTCCAAATGAGGGGCAACTCATCCCCACCCCTGGGCCCCATGAGAGGGTCGTATTTCTTCCCCATTTCCTCCGCGGACTGGGCTTTCCTCTTCACCCGTTCGTTCGGGGGCTCATGTTCTACTACGACCTGGACTTCCACGATCTGGCCCCGAACTTCATCCTCAACATCTCGGCGTTTATCGTCGTTTGTGAGGCCTTCCTCCGCATCCAGCCTCACTTTGGCCTATGGCTAAAGATCTTCAGCATCAAGCCGAAGGTCGTGGGCGGCCGCCAAGCGGAGTGTAGAGGCGCCATGGTGGGCAAGATAGCCAATGTTACATGGCTCGAGGGCGCCATCGTAGAGACCATCGAAGGGTGGCAATCGGGGTGGTTCTATATCACCGAGCCGTGTGACCCTGAATGGGCAGCGGCCCCCGAATTCCGATCTGGCATCCCCACACGGCTCACATCTTGGAAAGAGACGGGCCTATTGTGGGGTAATTCGGCAGAAGTGACCGGACTTCAAACCTGCGTCAAAGACCTGATCGACAGGAAGGTTAAACTTGTCACCGTAGTCCAGGTCATGCTCTTCCGCCGGATCCTCCCGTGTCAACGACGGGCTTTCAACTTGTGGGAGTTCGACCCGGCCCAGCACCAGACTCTGTCCCGGCTCTTCGACACAAAGCATGAGGACGCCTAGAAGGTGCTATTCAAGAGCTCCGAGGTCTCCCCTCCCGTCACCGAGGATCGCGGATTCTGCGTCAAGCGCCAAGCCAGCGCGGTAAGATTAATTATCCCATTACGGGGTATTTGTTTTCCATAGATTTGATTCTATGCGGGATCTAAATTCCCATCCCTTTAACAGGACTGGCAGAAGAAGGACAGACAGATCAACTATCGGGCTGCTTTGCCCGAAGACCCAGCGGACGCTCGCTTAACGAAGCTGCTGGTTCCGGCACCTCACGTGGTGCCGGAGAAGAAGGCCAAGAAGAAGGTCATGGGGACTCGAAAGAGTTCCCAACGCCTGGTGGTGTCGGATTCATCGCCTGACAACCCCGAAGCACCCTCCGCCTCTGAAGACAACGACGAGGAAGAAGAAGCCTCCCCCTCCAACGGGGGAAGGAAAGAAAAGGAAGGCCGCCCCAACTAGGGAGGCCGGAGGGTCCCAGAAGGGGAGGACCCTTCTACCGGACTATGCCTCCGATGCCGTAGACGGCGGGGAGGAATGGCCATCCAGGGTCAAGCCCCTGGCAAAATCGTAAGTATCCGGATACCCGAATAACTTATGGCGCTCCTCTATTATACGGTACCTTCTGACGCCGAATTCAATCATGCAGTCCGCCCAAGGCTCAGCTTGGCGATTCGTCGAGCGGCTCCCTGGATTCGTCGGATGTGAATAGCGCTTCACTTCCGACGGCCTCCTCCCCGCTCCCTGCGGATGACACCGAGGTGGAGTCCCAAAAGGGGCTAAACCAGGAGGAGGTGGTCCTGGAGGGGCCGCAAGGCGACCTCCCGGATTCCAGGCCCAAAGGGGGTAAAGCCCCAAAGGTGTCTAAGTGCGGCCCTGGCCCGGACACTGCTCTGGAACCTTCAACGGTTCCAGAGACCGGTAGGCGGCGCCTTCGCAAGAAAGGCATGCCTACGACGCCGGCGGCCTCCATCCAACCGGAGACGCCGAACAATTTGCTGGAGCTGCTTAACGGCGCCTCCATCGACGAGGAACACTGCACTGTTATGAGTGCGGTGATTCAGAAGGTCCAGTCCGCCAAGAGCGGGCTGACAGAAGCCTGTACGAGCCTGTTAATAGGCTTTGAGGTATTTATTCAAAACATATAAAAATGTACCGCATAGACAGTAGCCCCTGATGCTTAGTTTGATGTTCGGAAAGAAAAGATGAGATGAGGATCTAAAAAGATATACGCAGGAGTCTAACATACATATGTCAATATGCGAATGCAGGCTGCGCTGCTGACCTCTGCCACACTCACTGCGGAGGTCGACGTATTGAAGTAGAACCTCGAGTGGTCCGAGAACGAGCTCGGCCATGCCAATAAGCAGCTCGAGAACAAGGAAGGTAAGTAATACCGTGGGTAAATGTATATAGAAATACCTGGTTGCAAATAATGACAGGACCAACGTGAATGTTGCAGGGACCACGACCGAGGTGGCGACCCTGAAGGAAGCGGTGTCCAAGGCCGAAAATAGTGCGGCCTTGGAGCGCACTGAGCGAGAGAAGCAGGAGGCGTGGGTGGCGGAGGTGCGGCAAGAGCTCCAGGCTCTCGTGGAGAAACACGAGAGTTTGGAGCGTGACTCGAAGACTCGAGAGTCCGATCTCGCCTTGGCTCTTGAGAGTGCCAAAACCGCTAATGCCGAAGCCTAGAAGGCCCTCCAGGAGATCGAGGTGATAAAGAAGATAGTGGCAGGTAAGGCATTCTTTATGAAAAGCAAGAATATAAAAGTAAATTATCTATTACTTACCCGAATCCGGAGCTCTCCAGGAGCGTTCGCCGATCTGCCCCGTAGTGTGTCTGATGCTGCCGCGTTCTACCGAGCCGAGGAGGGGAGCTCGATGGAAAAGGTGTTCTGGTCTCAATATGCTGAGGCCGAACATCCAGTGCCCCTGAGCGGCCAGCTGAAGCAGCTGGTCGAGCTCCACAAGGTGGCCGAACAGGCCATGAAGGGCCTCAGAGATCGGCTGTGGCCTAGAGAAGCCATGCCTGGGAGCTACTTCCGTCTGGTGCAACGGCTGGTGGACGCCTGTCCATGGATTGAAGTCATCAAGCGCTCCATCTGTATTGAAGGTGCCCGTCGGGCCCTTGCCCGTGCTAAAGTGCACTGGGGCAGGATGGACGCCGAGAAGCTTGTGACGGACGCACCACCGTCGGGCAAGGAGTATCGCAAGCCCGAGATGTATTATGAGGGCGTCCTGAAGGGTGCCCGCCTTATAGCGGGTGAATGCTCCAAAGATGTAATTTTTGAGTAGACTCGCATCTGTTATCCTGTACGCTGAAAACTTTGTTCATATGTGCTAAGCAACGCTTGTTAATTTAAAATATTACCTTCTGTGCGGCCGTTTATCAAATCTGAGAGATGCAAGTCGTCGGCTTCTACCCCCATGCCACGAGTGCTGGGGTGTTCGGGATAAACCTGAGCGCTCTTGTTCCCATTCTTGGGTCCATCTAGGGAGGCGCTCAGCACAACGAACAAGGCCATCGGACTTATAATGCTTTATCACTCTCACTTAGCCATAGAATTCTATAATTTTAAATTTCGGCGAAGCCCCTAGTATTCGGAAGACCGAGTTCGGGGCGCTATCCACGCCTAGGACAGATAAATCCAGCTCCTCGCTCTAAGCGGCATAAGTCTTTAGGGACTCGAAAAACCTCGCGAACAGCAACCGGTCTCTCGCACTATCATGACGGTCAGTTTTGGCTTTCTCTACTGAGGTGTTAACCCAGCTCAACTGGGGCACAATCGCAGTAGTTCTCCCAGCGCTACCTTAGCCAACATTGCGGAACATAAGGTACCAAAACATGGGAGCCGGGCAAACCCAACTATTGACCCAAGACATGATTCGGAGCCGATGCATATAGTGCTATAAGTTTGGGGTGCCGCACTCATGAGAGTGTTTGGTCTTCTCACACCATGTTATGGGGAGCTTAAGCCCCTGGTGTATTGGCCGTACCAAAGTGTACGGTTGCATAATGTCATGACTGAACATATTTGTGTAAAAATAGATGAATACAATAATAGATAAGAGCTATGTATTGTTTATTAAAAGGGGCTGCTATGAAAGCAGAACGATACAAATAATGCAATAAGCAAGAGATGGGATTATTTGACATGTCCCCCTCCAGGGGCAAGCTGCGAGACTTTAAGTAAAACAGGTATTTAGCTCGTTATAGAGACCACCTGGACATTTTACATGGCTTGTTCTCTCCCTGGCTGTTGCATCGTGTGTTCAGCGAGTGTATTGCCGAACAGGCCTTCCGGGTAGTTTGGTCCTGAAAGTATATATAAAAAAAGGAAACGGCAGAATAGGGAGCCCCTAGTGCGGTTGAGCCACATTCTGGGCGTGCCGTGGTTGTGCCCCTCCCCTTCTGCCCATGGTATTTCCAAAGCATAATTATGTACGTGTGGTACCGCTATCGCCATCTGGCGAGTGTTGGGGTTGGGGCCGCACTGCTATGCTTGCTCGGGACGTGCTAGCCGGCTTTGTTGTAGGTTACTTCTGGCGCGCTTGACGTTGTCCGGACGTTTAACACCCGGATTGGAGAATTGCCTTGAGAGGCTACTTTGTACTTCCGCCGCCAGGGCCGCCGTGTGCTCCTCCGTTCGGAGAGAGCGTTCGGTGTTTCCATTTACCGTAATGACTCCGCGAGGGCCTGGCATCTTGAGGTTGAGATATGCGTAGTGCGGCACCGCATTGAATTTTACGAATGCGGTTCGTCCGAGTAGGGCGTGATAGCCACTGCGGAATGGGACTATGTCGAAGATTAACTCTTCACTTCGGAAATTATCCGGGGATCCGAAGACCACTTCGAGTGTAACCGAGCCTGTACAGCTGGGTTCTACACCTGGTATGACGCCTTTAAAGGTTGTCTTTGTGGGTTTAATCCTTGAGGGATCTATACCCATTTTTCGCACTGTATCTTGATAAAGCAGGTTCAGGCTGCTGCCGCCATCCATGAGGACTCTAGTGAGGTGAAATCCGTCAATGATTGGGTCTAGGACCAATGCGGTGAATCCGCCGTGATGGATACTAGTGGGGTGGTCCCTTCGGTCAAAAGTGATCGGGCAGGAGGACCATGGGTTGAACTTTGGGGCGACTGGCTCCAACGCATAGACGTCCTTGAGAGCATGCTTCCGCTCCCTTTTGGGGATATGGGTTGCGTATATCATGTTCACCGTCCGCACTTGCGAGGGGAATCCCTTCTGTCCTCTATTGTTCGGCGGCCGGGGCTCCTCCTCGTCACCGCTATGCAGCCCCTTGTCTCTGGTTTCGACACTTAACTTGCCTGCCTGCTTGAACACCCAACAATCCCTGTTGGTGTGGTTGGCTGGTTGTTCGGGGGTGCCATGTATCTAGCACGAGCGATCGAGTATCCAGTCTAAACTGGATGGGCCTGGAGGGTTTCTTTTGAATGGCTTCTTCTGCTGACCGGGTTTAGAGCCTCTGAATCCGGCATTAACTGTCGTATCCTCAGTATTGTCGTCGTTAATGCGACGCTTGTGCTTGTTGCGACGTGACCTACCATTGTTGTCCTTGGTATTCGAATTGCCAGGGCTCTTGGTTATGTTATTGCTACGAGCTAGCCAGCTGTCTTCTCCCGCGCAAAAACGGGTCATGAGTGTCGTGAGGGCTGCCATAGATTTCAGCTTTTCCTGTCCTAGGTGCCGGGCAAGCCATTCGTCTCGGATGTTGTGCCTAAAGGCTGCAAGGGCCTCGGCGTCTGGACAGTCGACTATTTGATTTTTCTTGGTTAGGAACCGTGTCGAGAATTGTCTGGCCGATTCCTCTGGCTGCTGGATTATGTGGCTTAGGTCATCGGCGTCTGGTGGTCGCACATAAGTGCCCTGGAAGTTGTCAAGGAACGCGGATTCCAGGTCCTCCGAGCAACTAATTGACTCTGCTGGTAGGCTGTTAAGCCAATGCCGAGCTGGTCCTTTAAGCTTGAGCGGGAGGTATTTGATGGCGTGTAGATCATCACCACAGGCCATGTGGATATGAAGGAGATAATCCTTGATCCATACCGCGGGATCTGTTGTGCCATCGTATGATTCGATGTTTACGGGTTTAAAACCCTCGGGGATTTGATGATCCATTACTTCGTCTGTGAAGCATAGTGGGTGTGCGGCGCCCCTGTACTGGGCTATATCACGACGTAGCTCGGATGAGCTTTGTCTGTTGTGTTCGGCCTGGCCGTATTTATCATATCCGGTGTGACGGTTATCGTCACGTGATGTGGGGCGCCCACGCGATCCGTGATCGATCTTGTTTGCCTTGCCTTATCCTCCAATATGTCTCCAGGTCTGTGGCGTTTCCCCGTGCTCTGGTATATTTGGAGCGGCGTCGGGGTGCGGCTTGAGTTGAGGGCCGAAAGGCCTCTCTGTCGCGGCCACGGGGTGGCCGATCGGGTGCATCGTACGCTGGTGATGTAGATTTAGTTGCTTCCTCCTCTAGTTGGGGTAGCAGCCTGTGCTTTGGGTAGCTCTTGGAGGGGCGTTCGAGTTTATACTCTTCGGCCGCCAGGACTTCAGTCCATCTGTCGGCTAGCAATTCTTGGTCAGCTCTAAGCTGCTGCTGTTTTTTCTTGAGGCTGCTAGCCGTGGCCATAAGCCTGCGTTTGAAACGCTCTTGTTCAACGGGATCCTCTGGCACGACGAATTCGTCGTCGTCGAGGCTTGCCTCGTCTTTGGAGGGAGCCATATAATTGTCGTCCTCGACCTCCCTGTCTGCCGCTCTCTCATGAGGGATGGCTCCTACGTCCTCCTGTGCTGAATCCTGCTAGAGGGGGTTGTCTTCGGCACTGTCCGGGGTGTTGTTGTCTCCAGTGCCGGACTCGCCGTTTTTGCTTTGGCAGGATTTAGAGCGGCGCCGCTGACGTCGGCGCTTGGTTTGCTTCTTGGAGGGGTCATCCTCCGTTTTTTCATCGCCATCCCCTGCTTTGGGGGTGCCCGCCATGTATATGTCATATGACGAGGTGGCTTTCCAGTGTCCTATAGGTGCTGGTTCTTGGTTGTCTCCTTCATCGGCGTCCATACCGTCGATGTCTTCGGAGTCGAAGTCAAGCATGTCGGTTAGATCATTGATAGTGGCTACAAAGTTGGTGGTGGGTGGGTTTCGAATTTCTTCGTCGTCCGCATCCCAACCATGCTGACCATAGTCCGGCCAGGGCTCTCCTGACAAAGAGAGAGACTTTAGTGAATTCAGGATATCGCCAAAGGGCGAGTGCTGAAAGACGTCCGCAGCTGTGAACTCCATGATCGGAGCCCAATCGGGTTCGATCGGAAGGGGTGCGGAAGATTCGGAGTCCGGAAGGAGTCCGGCACCTTGGAGTCACAGGACTCGCAAAGGACTAGGCTGGTATTCAGCTCTACCGCCGTAGAGATTGCGGCTCCTGGGGCGGCGTCCAACCGTCCGTCCCCGACTGGCTCAGTCGTCTCTGAGCTAATGGTCGGAGCGGACACCTGGGCGGTGCTCTGGGCGCTGTCCGGCAGCAGAGTTAGATCATGCCCATCGTGACAGTGCGACACGCTCGGCCGTGGCTCGAATCCGTCGAAGATCAAGTCCCCGCGAATGTCGATCGTGTAGTTTAAGCTTCCAAACTTGATCTGATGGCCAGGGGCGTAGCATTCGATTTGCTCCAGATGGCCAAGCGAATTGGCCCGCAGTGCGAAGCCGCCGAATATGAAGATCTGTCCGGGGAGAAAAGTCTCACCCTGGATCGCGTCGTGGTTGATGATCGAAGGAGCCATCGGGCCTAAAGGTGACGACACAGAGGAACTCTCAATGAAAGCACCAATGTCGGTGTCAAAACCGGCGGATCGCGGGTAGGGGGTCCCGAACTGTGCGTCTAGGCGGATGGTAACAGGAGACAAGGGACACGATGTTTTTACCCAGGTTCGGGCCCTCTCGATGGAGGTAAAACCCTACTCCTGCTTGATTAATATTGATGATATGGGTAGTACAAGAGTTGATCTACGACGAGATCAGAGAGGCTAAACCCTAGAAGGTAGCCTATGGTATGATTGTTGTTCGTCCTACAGACTAAAACTCTCCGGTTTATATAGACACAGGAGAGGGCTAGGGTTACATAGAGTCGGTTACAATGGGAGGAGATCTTCATATCATATCGGCAACCTTGCCTTCCACGCCAAGGAATGTCCTATTCGGACACGGGACAAAGTCTTCAATCTTGTATCTTCATAGTCCGGGAGTCCGGCCAAAGGTCATAGTTCGGCCATCCGGACACCCCCTAATCCAGGACTCCCTCAACTACTGTGTGGGTGTAAAAGAATAGGTGAGGTCATAATCAATGTAAAGTTGAATTCAAATAGTTGAATAAGAGATCCTTATGTTTGAAACTCATGCATGCATGAATATAATGGAGATCTGCGCGGTGTGGTTTGGAAACGAGCATGTTGTAATGTATACACATTGAACAAGGTCAGATTGATTTGAATTTGAGATACCGATGGCAGACATCATTTGCCCACGTCGCATCCGTGCATGGACACACTATTCTAATTGGAGATGATGGGCTGCTTTCGCATCACATATCTATATATATACCCCTATATATATATTATATTATATGTATATTTATATTGTGCGCGGGTAACTTTAACTTTGAAAGATGGTCGTTGGATGAGGCGAATCCGATGGTCCAAAGATGGCAAATTTGAGCACTATTGGTCGTTGGATATCATCTAGATTACACCAGATTTTGCCACATGTATAATTTAGAAGACTCCATGGTTGAACTTAAGCATAATGCACAAACATCAAAACACAAGCACTTCTTATTTGTTCTAGAATCTTCCGTATCAGAATTGCCCAAATGTTTTTCTACATGATTTGCCATTATTTGTTTTTTACTTTATGTCTTACAATGCACAATTCCATGAATCTTAAAATAGATTAGCTTTCTTATAAAAACTAGATGATTTTGAATGAAATGAACTATAAGAATTAAACGAACATCTACATCATGCATATATGACTCAAAGCTTGCATGCTATAATGTGGTATTTATTCATAATTTGGTTGCCAAATCTCATGCGTGCAATGCACGTGTACCTTACTCTAGTCTAAATGGTGTTTGTGTGTGTGTTGTGCGTGTTGAGGTGCAAATTGTCTTTTTTTTGGGTACACGTTAAGCTTGTTCTTCCAAAATTTCAAGTCGCGCCTTGTTATGCCAAAAATTGAAGCTAGCGTGTCTGTCCATCGTGTTGCGAAACTCCCGCCTCTTCAACCCGCGCCTTGTTAGCCCGAAATATTTAAGATATATCTTTGTCTCGTTGTGCTCCGACAACTCCCTCCATCTCAACCCGCGCCTTGCTATTCCTAAATTACAACACGCGCGAAAACTCCCACCTCCTGTGAAATCCTGACACGCGAAATGCCCGGGGTACCCCTGAACCGAAAGAAACGCCTCAAATCGGTGGGGGGTACTTTTGTAACTTACCCCACATTTCAGACAAGCGCGTCTCTAAGCCATGGTTCCCCACTACCATCCCATCCGCCCACCCATTCGTACACCGAGGCCGCGAAAACCCGCGACGAAACCCCACACCCTGCTCCGTCCGCCACCCAGCCGGAGCCTCTTCCCCGACGATGTCGTCCACAACAACACCTCGACGTCCCTCATCCATCATACCAGATGAGGATCCGTCGTCGATCTCATCGTACCGCTGGTTCAGCCACCCCGTTCTCCACCTCCAAGGAGCTGCCCCGATGTTCCCCTCGTCTTTTGCACCACCTCCATTCCCACACTGCCGTCTTCACCTGCACCACAGGAAGAGCATCATCATCACCGTTTCCTCGGATGAAGCTGCGGCCCAATCGGTGCCACCAAAGAGGTTGTACACTAATCGCCGCATTTTCTTCTTAATTCAATCTCACGGTGCTGCCGGCGCTCGGTCCCGAGCCTACACGGCGCGGCTCCATCCACGGCGGCATCGCCGACCACTTCCTCCACGGCGTCGCTCCCTCGGCGGTGACATCCACATCAGTAGGAGATGCTGCTGCTTTAGCTCTCGCTCACGCTGCTGCTCTGCTCTTGCTCTCGGTCCCCTGCCTGGTCTGCTCTTGCTTGTGCTGCTGCTCTCGCTCTTGCTCTTGCTTGCGATGCTGCTCCGATTTGGCTACACTTCAGTCCACTGAATCGACTTTTGGGTCAGTCGATTTTCAAGGGGTGGTCTCGCCAGGGTGAAGGAAGAACCAGCCGCAGCGGGGAGGGGGGCTCGCCGGAGAGGTACCCCACTATCTATCTTAGGGTTCAGGATGGGGGCGGTGGTCGCCGGAGGTGGCGGGGCGGTGGCGTGGGGATCGCCGGAGAAAAATCTCGGCACGGGGGGCTTAGAGGGATGGCCGGGCGGCGGCGGACCGGCGGTGGGGAGTGTTTTCGGGGCGGGCGGGGCGGCGCACCACCGGCCACGGGCGGCGCGGGGCTGCTGTTTGGCTGGTGGTGGCTGGCGGCTCAGGGGGGTGGAGGTTTAAGATGAACCGCATGCCCTTGATTTCATATCCAATGACTGCAAAATCGACTGACCAGAGATGAAAAAGTCAGTCGACCTACGTGTAGCCTCACCTTGCTAGTGCGTTCAGTTTCGACAGCAAAATTCAGTTTCGACAGTTAGGTTCAGTTTCAATAGTTAAGTTCAGTTTCGACAGTTAAGTTCAGTTTCGACAGTTAAGTTCAGAGATGAGCGGCTGATGTATTTTACATCTAGCACTTTGTGGTCATGTATTTTACATCATGTATTGGAGATGCTATTAGAATTCCACTTAGGTTAACGTTGTTCATTGTCTCTCTTTTCCTGCTTCACCCTCGGCGTCGTACAACTCACCGGAGCTGCTCCAACGATGAAACCCTCCATCACAGCAGAGCAATACCTCGGGCTCCATCTCCAGACGCCTAAGATCTTCTTCCCCTCCTCCGACAGCAAAGTCAGCCGGCGCATCCTCACCGGCCAACCCAATCACGCTATGATCGACATGGCTTCGCCAAATAGGTTGTATACTTGTTGCATCTCTTTTTTACTCTACATGTTATATATATTGTCCACTCAGCACTCATAGTAACGGGA
Organism: Triticum dicoccoides; assembly: GCF_002162155.2. Classification (NCBI taxonomy): domain Eukaryota; kingdom Viridiplantae; phylum Streptophyta; class Magnoliopsida; order Poales; family Poaceae; genus Triticum; species Triticum dicoccoides. The sequence continues at coordinate 683,999,869 of NC_041381.1, read as the reverse complement.
AATACGATTATTTTATCCTACTATATGACAAGCAGTGAGGTACCAGGCAACTTAGCTATCCGTGATGGACTCTCTTGAACGCCATCATTATTTATCTCTGCGCGTTTGAGCTGTGCATTTGTCGATGGGCCTGGGAGTTGAGCTAGTATGGCAGTGGCCTGGGTCCAAAGTAATAGAAGTAGCACAAACACAATTTTTTAGTGTAGGATTTTCCTTGCTCAAGCCTAGCTACTAGAATTGCGAGTGCTTGAAAGGAAAAGTGAATGAAAAACATAGGAATTTGAAAGTTTCCTATGGTACTAGTTTTCGTGAATTTGGTGCAAAGGAATGGAGCAAAGGAAAACTGTAGGATTTGTTCCTTTAGTGTCTCCTTGAAAGAAAAACCGTAGGAATTCTAATTTCCACTTCTCCTCCTTTTCATATTCCTATTCATAAAGCACAAGACTAAGAGATAGTAGCATAATAGCATTATAACCGTACATTTTCTTGTGGTTTGACTTAATCTCACCATGCTTTTTTGCATCATGTGATCTTCCAATTGTTGTGAATCAAACACCCAGATTGGCAGAAATCCTGTGTTTTTAAAATCTCTGTTTTGCACATGCATTCCTATCCTATTCCTCTCTATTTCCTATCCCTGCATTGTTAGAATCCTCAAATTCGAACGATCCCTTACTCAATTACTTCTATTACAGATATGTGTCAAAGAAAACTTTGTGTGGTTTGTCCTGCTCCTGCGGCGCTGTGTTCCACCCCAGCTCAGCTGCTCCAATGACGGAAGGGTTCACCACAACAGGGATCCGCTCTCCAGACTGTCTTTTGCCGCCTCAGATCTTCTTCCCCGCCGCCGGCAGCCCCGACAACTCCATTACCATCATCAACTGAGTAGATGACCTTGAGGACTACACGGGTCCGCAAGAGAGGTCGCACTCTTTCGTGTCCGCCTATGTTATGCGTCGCTTAATATGATGACATGCTACATTATCGTCGTGTTCACCTATTAGACTCTAAGTCAGGTCCAAACTAATGTTGAAACTTGAGTATTTAAATGGTTGTGGGGTACATATTGGGGCAGCAATCAGTACTATCTGTCTACTATCTGGTTAATCTCCGGTGTCTACTATGAGTTTCATGTTGGGTGCAAACAAACATTAAAGGAGCCATTATCTGTATTTTTTAACTAAAGCTATTATCTGCCTGCTATCATTGGTTTTGGGTCTATCCACAGTTTGCTACCATCACTCTGGATTTGTGCATGCACTCCTTACATAATCTCACTATGTTTCATTCCTATGCATGCCAGTTATTGTACACAATGGAACTGATCATGTAGAGCAAAAGAGACGAGCCTTGCGTGGCAATAAAATTTCCTGCAGACGTCGTTCCATGGTGCGCGCAAAGGCAGCCCCCCTCCACCCATTTCGGATCGTAATCAAGAGGAAGATAACTGTTCTGAGGGGGATTCGGAAGGAGAAGACCACTCCTATTTACACCATGAGGTCTTCGCTCTAACTTGGCATGCTGATGTTGGTAATATCATGCATATGGTGCCTTGCATTGCTTACTGTATACATTAAAGATGTCATCTGCTTAGTTTAGACATGCTTTGTGTCAATGCCATCTGTTTAGTTTCTTTATCGTATATGTGAATCATGCAATGCCATCTTGTCTAGCCAGGCATCATATATGTGAATTTTGCAATGCCACCCTGGTTAGCCAGTCATCTTATACGTGAATTATATCATGCCATCATTTTTTTATTATGTGTTAAATTTGTCAACAATTTTAGTACATTCAATTACTCTACATGTGCATCAGCCATTTGGCACGGTCATGGAAAAACCTGGAGTGGAAAGAAGGTCTTCAGAGCAGACAATGCTATCTGATGAAGCACATGTCTTGCTGGTTACGGATAGGTCCTCAGAGGAGGATTCAGAGACAGATGACCAGTCATATTTCCCCCTGAGGTGCATGCCCTAACTTGCAGGGTTATGTTACTCATATCGTGCGTATGGTATCTTGCATTGCTATGTCATTTGCTTAGTTTAGACATGCTTTGTGTGAATGCCACCTGTTTAGTGTCTAATTACGATATATGTGAATTATGCAATGCCATCTTGTTGCAAGACATTATATATGTGAATGATGCAATGTTATCTTGTTGCAAGGCATTATGTATGTGAATTATGCAATGCCATGCTGTTTAGGCAAGCGTCATATTTGTGAATTATATCATGCCGTCCTTTTTTTGTATTTCTCATTGCTTTTGTCGACAATGTTTGTATATTCAACTGCTCTTCCTGTGCATCAGCCATTTGAATTGGTGATGGAGAAATCTGGAGTGAAAACAAGGTCTTCAGAGCAGACAATGCTACCTGCTGAAGCAGATATCTTGCTGGTTACAGATAGCTCTTCAGAGGAGGATTCAGAGGCAGATGACCAATCCTATTATCCCCCTGAGGTGTATGCTCAAACTTGTCAAGGTTATATTACTCATATAATGCATATGTTGTATTGCAATGCTTAGTTTTTACATCATATACACAATATTGAATGCCATCTCCTTAGTTGACATATCATATATGCAATTGCCCTCTGCTCACTTCCTTAGTATATAAATCATATATTTGAATTATGTCATGCCATGATGTTTACATAGACAGCATGTATCTGAATTATGTCATGCCAACCCATTTTCTAAAGACATAATATAGTTATATCATCTCATCATGTTTACATAGTCATCATATTTTAAATTATGTCATTCTATCCGTGAATTGTATCATGCCATCATGTTTCCATCGACGGCATGTTTGTGATTTATGGCATGCCAACCACTTTAATAGACACATCGTATAGTTATATCATGTCATCCTGTTTACATAGTCATCATATTTGGAAGTATGTCATTCTATCCTGTTTAGTTAGCCATCATACATGTGAAATTGTGTCATGCTATCCTGTTTAATTAGCCATCTTATATGTGAAATTATGTCCTGCTATTCTGTTTGCTTAGACAACATAAATGTGAATTATTTCATGCCCTGTTTTCTTCCCTACTATCCATTGCACCTGTCTATCTTACAATGTCTGTACATTCAATTACTTTTCTTGTTTATCAGCCATTTCAATTGGAGGGAGTGATGGCAATATCTGTGGGAGTAAGAACACGGTCTTCAGAAGAGATCGTGCTACCTGTCGATGCAGATAGAACCATGGTTGTACTTGCCGAACAATCAGCCCCACCACACATAACCCACACTCATGCAGATTGTACCCCTACCTAGTTGGACAGAGAACTAGCTACACCCCTTCTAACCCCAACCCCAGCAGATAGACACCCAGTTCTCGTTGACACAGCACCGTCTCCACCACAGAGCACCCAAACACGAGCAGTTAGTAAGGCAACTGCAATGCCCAAATCACGAGGACCACCACTCCGAACCCGAAGTCAACGCTTAAAGCAGAAGAAGAATTGTTCTCAGGTTAGGTTCTGTAGCTATGGGTCATACTACTTTGCTCTTGCATCACTGTATTTACTGATACCAACCAATTTCAAATTTGAAGGATGCAATTGAACCTCCAATGGCGCAACAGGTATGTTTTAAACCTGTTTCTTCAACATGTTTGGCTATTTGCTGTTGTAACTTGCTCTATGTTGATTTTAGTTTCAATTGAATAAACAGTTATGTTCTCATGCCATGCACATTACAAGTGTTGTTATTGTTGTGTAGTTTCCCACACTTATATTCTATCTATGCTGCTTTGTCTTAAATCGATACAATTCGAACTGTATCTATCTTGATTTGGCAACATAAACTAGAATGATATAGACCATACAGTGACCATACTACATAGATATATGTTTGTTTCATGCTGTTATCCTGTCCACCTTACTACTGAACTGGTTTACCAAAATGAGTGTCATATACTACATTGTAAACCTGAATTGTGTTTGTTTGTTTCTCTTTTAGAACGCGGATAAAATATTGGAGAAGAGTACCCTGTTATGCAATGATAAAGGAAGTAATGAAGATAAGGTTCAAGATAGTGAGACATCCCTGTTGGTCTCCAAGAAAGCTGAAAAAAACTATATTGAGGACACTGAGACAACCCCAAAGTCCTGTCTTGATGTTGTGTTCGAGTTACTAGCTACCAATGCTAGCACCAGCTCTTCGAACTCGTTGCCTGAATCAATTCGGCTTCTTGAGTCTCAACTTCAAGTTAAAAGACATCGATCAGATGTTATGCGACAGGAAGCCGAAGGACTGAGGAAGTCCCTGCAGAATTCAGATGCATACTTTCTGGTGCAACAACAAGCGCTGGAGGACTTAAGCGCCAAACAAGAGAAAGCTAATAAGCTTGCTAAGCATCTTGCCAGCATTATCGGTAACCAGGATATTGTTTCTTGAGCTCTTCTGAAGTGGTTTCAGTTCTGGACTTGTTTTTCTACGGTGTTTTATGCTGCTCTGTTCCCTGTATTTGCACTGGTGGAGAACTTTGATGCCCAGTGGATGTAATATGTGTAATAGTCGTGATAGCCTAGTGTAAGTTGCTTGCTTATTTATTTCCTTGTTGTCATGTTTATTTGTTTGCTTGTAGTCACTGCAGTTATTTTTCTGCGGTTTGCTAGTGGCTGCAATAACCTATTTTTTAAAACTAGGCCACAATAACAATGGGCTAATATTGCTGTAGTGACACTGGACCTACGGGCCATAGAAATAGTGGGCCTTCTATGAGCCGTATAAACAGTGGGCCTTCTACGGGCCGCAGAAACAATGGGCCTTCTACGGGCCGTATCATCAATGGGCCTTATACGGGCAGTATGATCGATTGGCCAAACATGGACCAATAACAGGCCGCATAATGGCCGTAAATGGGCTAGAGTTGGAATCGTCCGTTCATGGGCCGACCATAACGGGCCATCGTTAATAGGCCATATTTCATGACGCAGAAAATGACAGTAACAGGTTGTAAGTAAACGAATGCTGGAAATGAGCCCAAGAATAGATGGGCTCTGAGAAGGCCGAAAGATAACATGGGCTGGAAACGGCCCAGCGGAATAACATGTCCTTAATGGGTATAAAGTGATACACTGTTCATTACGGGCCAGTTTCACCACGGGCCATTAATGGGTGTAAAGTAATACACTGTTCATTACGGGCCAGTTTCACCACGAGCCGTTAATAGGCCAAGAGTTACATAGGGCCTCATATGGGCCTAAAGACATCATGGGCCATACATGGGCCAGAAGTGAAAACGGGCTGGAATCATATTGGGTGGCCCAGATGACGCTATTGGGCCTAATTCGGATAGGGCATAACGAGCCTTGGGTTAGCGGGGTGTAAATGGGCTATAATGCGAACATGCCGTTAATAGGCTTTACATGGGCCGGCCCGCCACGTTTTGACAAAGTCAAATGGGCCGGCCTTTTCACAGGAATGGGCCTCTATTGGGCCGTGCCACGTGTCGACATATCATAGGCCCCTTCTGTCCAATGAGTGGATGACATCTGTCCCAACGGTGAGCCGACACGTGTTTCCTCCAGCCAATAATGATTTTACACGTGGAAAATCCCCATTGGTTGGGGCTGTTAATGGGTTATCGGATCCAAAACCCGACCCGATAGCTTAACGGCGTTCCGTTACGGTGGATGCCACGTGTCGGTCACCCTTGACAAAAGCACTTCTGTGACGTGCGATTTATCGTTATGAAAGTCGACACTTCCGTGATGATAATTTTGGTAATGTCATGGAACACATCTACGACAGCACAGGTATGACTATCTTGATTCTGTCATAAATTTGTCATGGATGTACATGCATGACAAAAAACGCGACCTCCTGTGACAAACACGTATAATCACGGAAGTGTATTTTTTTGTACTGACCAGCTTAGCCCTGGCCAGCAGCTTGGGCAGAAGTGTGAAGAAGGTCAGCTCCTGCACGTCGACGTCGCCGGGATCCTTGGTGCTTGTCACCTCCATTTCCACCTTGACGGTGTCGGTCGTGCCTTTGGGCTCCCCCGGCGGGCCGTTCACCCACATCTTGGCCACGTAGTGCGGCAGCTTGGGCAGAACTGTGAAGAAGGTCAGCTCTTGCACGTCGACGTCGCCGGGATCCTTGGTGCTTGTCACCTCCATTTCCAGCTTGACAGCGTCGGTCGTAACTTTGGGCTCCCCCGGCGGGCCGTTCACCCACAGCTTGGCCACGTAGTGCGGCAGTGGGGATGCCCCCGCTCTGATCCAGATGACCGACATGATGATAGGCGCACCGATGTCGAGCACGCCGTCGACCAAGAAAAACGCGCGACCGTCCTCCTCCAGGAACAGCAAGAGCCGTGGCTCCGACAGTGGCACTTGCAGCTGGAGCACCTTGCCGTACTGGATCCTGTGCACAGGCATGGGATGCGCGGTGCTGATGTGGTGGTAGAGCACCGGCAGCGGGCCTTCATGGCTGCAGACGGGCATGGGGCATTTGCAGGGCGCGAGCGGACACATTCTCTGGTAATCGGCGAGCTTGTGGTAAGTGACGTAGAGCCCACAGCCTTCGTGTGGGCACTCCACCCTCAGCAACGAAATGATGGCGTCCACCGCCGTGTTCCGCACATCGAAGCCACTCCCGTGCTCGCACTTCTGGCACTGCCGGTGGTTCCTGGGGCACTTGATGCGGCAGTCCGCGCAGGCCAGGTGCCCTCCCTTGCACTATAGAAATCAATCGAACAACACATCAATCAAGAAACCAGAACCTTGCTCAATCAGCTGAACAGACGAGGTGTATTCGATCCTCATACACTGGAGGCGTCAAGGGGTGGAGGCACAAGGGGCAGTGGAGCACGGTGAGGTCCATCGAGACCTTAGTGAGCTCCATCGTCGGGTCCTGTTCCGTCTACATGATCTCGCCCTCCTTGTGCACAAACATCTCTCGCTTGGGCCGGGGCATGACAAAGCTTTACCGTCACATATTTTATACTCTGCGCATAACTCTCCTCCCGCATACCAAGGAAGGCAGTAGTTTGAGTTTTCTGGACAAATTTGCCCCTACGCATGAGTGAGCTGCATAAATATTGACAGTAAATGCGCATTGCAATGGTTGGCTGGTCCTCCTTCCTTTTCGCTTGAGTTGGCTTCCCCAGGCGGTCAAGCCGCATCTGGCACTGCATGCGTTTGCCTATAGCCATTTTCTGCTTTGGAAACTAGCGCGATTAATGGGGGCAGAACTAATCGAGCGGGGGCACAGATGGAAACCAACGCGGACGCGCAGACTAATATGAGAAAAATAAGAAAAATTATACGCAAAGTAAAAGGAATTGGAGGGAGTACTACTTCAAGGTGCATTAAATCAACACATGCAAGTATCAAAAGGAGAGTCACGGCATGCATGCATGCGTTGTAACTAATGCATCGATAACTGCAAATTATTGAAATATATCGAGTGCAGTGCTTTGATGTGTCGCGTCAACTCGTACATCAACGAGAAGTTTGATTATCCTCTCCCTCGCGGACTTAACTGCACCTGCCTTTGGTTGTATGATAGGTTGGCCACCCAGCTGTCGGGCCCACTTGTCATACACGCAAAAGCAGGAGCGTCCCTCCCTCGCCCATGAGCGTGGTGGATGGCAAGACTAGGAGAAGTTTTCGCTACATGCTCTCCCTCCCGCACGCGGTGGACATGCAACAGTTCAATCGGCGTCAGATGGCCAGAAGCGTACTGTAGTACTCCTCCAGTGTAGTAGTACTCCATCATTGTTCGACTTCCCGAAGAGGCAAAGAGCCAAGCGCAGCCCGGACGCTCGTGTGGCAGTTTCATGTGTAGAGTAGTCTAGGATAGAGTGTACCGTGCCTGTCAGCTTAAAATCGTTGGGGTCAGCTCCATGCTATGTGGCCGTCTCGAAGTTTTAAAAAATTTTAAAATAGTCTTCCGGCCCTACCTGTCACCCTGGTGATTGTAGTTTGCACGCTCATCTGGTCAAGACAGGAATATATATTTTAATTTGTGGTGGGTAAATGTTAGAGGTTGCAACAAATATATTTTACACTACGGGTCTTTCAGCCAAGATTAGAGGCAAACATGTGGGGCCAGTGCTATGATGTGTCACGTTAACTCGTAGAACAAGGAGAAGCTTGATTTTACTACTACACGCCTTCTCCCTCGCCCATGCACCCTGAGTCGAGGAGGTGGACGTCGTCGATGGATGCATCTCTTCTTCTTGCCTCCTGTAACCAACACTACATCGCCTCGTGGCCTTAATGTTTTATTAGTATAGTACTCCCTCCGTTCCCAAACATAAGTCTTTCTAAATATTCCAGCAAGTGTCTATTACCTCCGTCCTGGTATGTAGGTCCCTTTTGTATTTTGTGTCAAATTTTGACTAAAGATTTAACTAACAAAATGTTAATGCATGTCAAGAAAAATTATTTCATTGGAATCATATTTGAACATAGTTTTCAAAAATATAATGTTTGGTGACATGCGTGAACATTTTGTTAGTTTAATCTATGGTCAAAATTTGGCACGAAATACAATGGGGACCAATAAACCCGGACGGAGGTAGTACTACATACAGAGCAAAATGAGTGAATCTACACTCTAAACTATGTCTACATACATCTGTATGCTGTATTCCATTTGAAATAGTATCTAAAAAGGCTTATATTTAGGAACGCAGGGAGTATATGGCATTTTTATTCCAGTCGTAATGTTTTCACTTTGAGGTGGGGCCGCAGTTGAGCAAGCTGCTACGTCTTAAGCTTGCGTTGGTTTTCCTCTAAGAGGAGAGGGTGATGCAGCATAGTAGCGTAAGTATTTCCCTCAGTTTTTGAGAACCAAGGTATCAATCTAGTAGGAGGCTTCTCAACAAGTCCCACCAACCTACACAAACAAACAAAGAACTCACAACCAACGCGATAAAGGGGTTGTCAATCCCTTCACGGCCACGTGCGAAAGTGAGATCTGATAGGGATAGTATGATAAGATAAATATATTTTTGGTATTTTATAACATAGATGCAGAAAATAAAGATGCAAATAAAAGTAGATTGAAAGCAAATATGATAAGAGATAGACCCGGGGGCCATAGGTTTCACTAGATGCTTCTCTTGAGAGCATAAGTTTTACGGTGGGTGAACATATTACTGTCAAGCAATTGATAGAAAAGCGAATAATTATGGCGCTATCTGGGCATGATCATGCATATAGGAATCACATCCATAACAAGTAGACCGACTCCTGCCTGCATCTACTACTCTTACTCCACACATCGACCGCTATCCAGCATGCATCTAGAGTATTAAGTTCATAAGAATAGAGTAACCCATTAAGAAAATGATATGACATAGAGGGATAAACTCAAGCAATATGATATAAACCCCATCTCGTTATCCTCGATGGCAACAATACAATACGTGTCTTGCAACCCTTTCTTCCACTGGGTAAGAACACCGCAAGATTGAACCCAAAGCTAAGCACTTCTCCCATGGCAAGAAAGATCAATCTAGTAGGCCAAACCAAACCGATAATTCGAAGAGACCTGCAAAGATAACTCAATCATATAAAATAATTCATAGAAGATTCAATTATTATCCATAGATAAATCTGATCATAAATCCACAATTCATCGGATCTTGACAAACACACCGCAAAAGGAGATTACATCGAATAGTTCTTCACAAGAGAGGGGAAGAACATTGTATTGAGATCCAAAAAGAGAGAAGAAGCCATCTAGCTAATAACTATGGACCCGTAGGTCTATGGTAAACTACTCACAACTCATAGGAGGGGCAAGGATGTTGATGTAGAAGCCCTCCGTGGTGGATTCCCCCTCCGGCAGAACGCCGACGACGGCTCCAAGATGGGATCTCGCGGATACAAAAGGTTACGGTGGCGGAAATATTTCTTCAGGTGGCTCCCAGATGTTTTTGGGGTACGTAGACTTATATACGAGGAAGAAGTACGTCAGTGGACGCTTGAGGGGCCCACGAGACAGGGGGTGCCCTATAGGGGGGGGGCCCTCCTATCTCGTGGAGGCTCCGGTTGTTTCTTGACTTGCACTCCACGTCCCCTGGATCACGTTCGTTCCAAAAATCACGCTCCTGAAGGTTTCATCCCGTTTGGACTCCGTTTGATATTCCTTTTCTTCGAAATACTGAAATAGGCAAAAAAAATAGCAATACGGGCTGGGCCTACGGTTAGTAGGTTAGTCCCAAAAATGATAATAATGTATAAAATAAAGCCCATAAACATCCAAAACAGGTAAAATAATAGCATGGAACAATAAAAAATTATAGATACGTTGGAGACGTATCAAGCATCCCCAAGCTTAATTCCTCCTCGTCCTCGAGTAGGTAAATGATAAAAAAGAAATTTTTGATGTGGAATGCTACCTAGCATAATTCTCAATGTAATTTTCTTTATTGTGGCATGAATGTTCAGATCCAAATAATACAAAATAAAAGTTCATATTGACAAAAGAAATAGTAATACTTCAAGCATACTAAGCAAAGTAATCATGTCTTCTCAAAATAACATGGCCAAAGAAAGTTATCCCTACAAAATCATATAGTCTGGCTGTTGCTCTATCTTCATCACACAAAGTATTTAATCATGCACAACCCCGATGACAAGCCAAGCAATTGTTTCATACTTTAATAATCTCAAACTCTTTCAACTTTCACGCAATACATGAGCATGAGCCATGGACATAGCACTATATGTGGAATAGAATGGTGGTTGTGGAGAAGACAAAAAAGGAGAAGATAGTCTGAAATCAACTAGGCGTATCAACGGGCTATGGAGATGGCCATTAATAGATATCAATGTGAGTGAGTAGGGACTGCCATGCAACGGATGCACAAGAGCTATAAATATATGAAAGCTCAACAAAAGAAAACTAGTGGGTGTCTAGCCAACTTACTTGCTCACGAAGACCTAGGGCATTTTGAGGAAGCCCATCATTGGAATATACAAGCCAAGTCCTATAATGAAAAATTCCCACTAGTATATGAAAGTGACAACATATGAGACTCTCTATCATGAAGATCATGGTGCTATTTTAAAGCACAAGTGTGGAAAAAGAGATAGTAGCATTGTCCCTTCTCTCTTTTTATCTCATTTTATTTTTTTCTATTTTTTTTCTTTTTCTTTTTTTTTCTTTGGCCTTTTTTTTGCCTTTCTCATTTTTTCTCCTTTTTTTCTTTTTGTAAAGTCCGAAGTCTCATCCCGACTTGTGGGGGAATCATAGTCTTCATCATCCTTTCCTCACTAGGACAATGCTCTAATAATGAAGATCATCACACTTTTATGGATTTACAACTCAAAGCTAGAACAAGGTATGACTCTATATGAATGCCTCCAGCGGTGTACCGGGATATGCAATGAATCAAGAGTGACATGTATGAAAATTATGAAGGTGGCCTTGTCACAAATACAATGTCAACTACATGATCATGCAAAGAGCAATATGACAAAAGTAATGCGTGTCATATGAACGGAACGGTGGAAAGTTGCATGGAAATATATCTCGGAATGGCTATGGAAATGCCATAATAGGTAGGTATGGTGGCTGTTTTGAGGAAGCTATATGGTGGGTGTATGGTACCGGCGAAAGTTGCACGGTACAAGAGAGGCTAGCAATAATGGAAGGGTGAAAAGGGTGCGTATAATCCATGGACTTAACATTAGTCAAAAGAACTCATATACTTGTTGCAAAAATTTAGAAGTCATCAAAAACCAAAGCACTACGCGCATGCTCATAGGGGGATAGATTGGTAGGAAAAGACCATCGCTCGTCCCCGACCGCCACTCATAAGGAAGACACTCAATAAATAAAATTGTGCTCCAACTTCATCACAAAGCGGTTCACCATACGTGCCTGCTACAGGAATCACAAACTTCAATACAAGCATTCTTTAAATTCAAAATCACCCAACTAGCATGACTTTAATATCACTACCTCCCTATCTCAAAACAATTATCAAGCATCAAATTGATCATAGCATCCAATTCACTTTCTATGATAGTTTTTGTTATACCCAACTTGGATGCTCATCATTCTAGGACCAATTTATAACCATAGCAAATACCATGCTGTTCTAAGAGACTATCAAAACAATATAAGTGAAGCATGAGAGACTAGTAATTTCTTCAAAATTAATCCACCACCATGCTCTAAAAGATATAAGTGAAGCACTAGAGCAAAAACTATCAAGCTGAAAAGATATAAGTGAAGCACATAGAGTATTCTATCAAATCCTAAGCAAATAGGCTTCTCCCAAAAGGTGTGTTACAGCAAGGATGATTGTGGTAAACTAACAAGAAAATACCAATATAATACATGATGCTCCAAGCAAAACACATATCATGTGGTGAATAAAAATATAGCTCCAAGTAAAGTTACCAATGAATGAAGACGAAAGAGGGGATGCCTTCCGGGGGCATCCCCAAGCTTAGGCTTTTGGCTATCCTTGAATATCTTGGGGTGCCTTGGGCATCCCAAGCTTTGGCTCTTGCCACTCTTTATTCCATAGTCCATAAAAGCTTTACCCAAAACTTGAAACTTCACAACACAAAACTCAACAGGAAATCTTATAAGCTCCGTTAGTGAAAGAAAACAAAACCACCACATAAGGTACTGTAATGAACTAATTATTTATTTATATTGGTGTTAAACCTACTGTATTCAAAGTTCACTATGGTTCATAAACTATTTTACTAGCCATAGGTGCATCGAAATAAGCAAACAACACACGAAAAACAGAATCTGTCAAAAACAGAACAGTCTGTAGAAATCTGTAACTAACGCAAACTTCTAGAACCTAAAAAATCCTACCAAAATAGGACGTCCTAAAATATTTGTTTATTGAACAGAAGAAAAAAGAATCAATACAAAATCTCGTTTCCGTGATTTATTGAATTTTTTCTCGTGAGTGCAAAGTTTCTGTTTTTCAGCAGAATCAAATCAACTCATATCATAGGTTATCCTATAGGTTCTACTTGGCACAAGCACTAATTAAAAGATAAACACACATATAAACAGAAAGTAGAAACAAAATTTAACACTAAACAGGAACAAAAACAAAGAACATAAAGAAAATTGGGTTGCCTCCCAACTAGCGCTATCGTTTAACGCCCCTAGCTAGGCATAAAAGCGAAGATAGATCTAAGTAGTACCATAATAATAGGATGGATCTTGAAAACTCATCTCATATTCTCTATGTTCGGCAGCAAGTTTTCTTTCAGGCAAGCAAAAATAATCAAAAGGACTAAATTTAGTGGGACAAAAGTCCCCAAGATCATTCTCAGGAGGAACGGGTTCCTCCCTTGGCCCTTCATAATGCACAACTAATTCATCACTAAAAGCATTCTTTTGGCAAAATCTAGTGAGCCTATTCTCAAGATCGTATCCTAGCTCATTATTTCGAAGAGCAAAATCATTATTAAGTTCATAAATTCTATCAATCAAGACATTGGTAGGGACCTTTTTTATAAGGTTTTCATTGAAAGCAACATAGTCTAAAGATTGAAAACGCCTAATTTCCTCTTGATCAAATAGGACCGCCTCTATGGGAGGACAACCGGCGTCCACCCTATAGTGCGCAAAGATTTCTTTGGCCTCTCTTATTATAAATCTAAACTCATGAGCCAAAAATATTGTAACAGCGCGCTTAACAGAAGAATGCTCAATATTGGAAAATTCTAGAAAGATTATTTGTATGCAAGGATGCATATGCATAAATTGTCTTTCAAGTTCAACTATAAGCATGGCAATAGCATCCGCAAGACTACTAGTTTTATGAAGAATAGAACCACCCATAGAAGGTAAATCACCTGCACAAGTAAAGAAATCTTGAATAACACCTTTTCCAATAATGTTACCACTACCGATTCGAAACTTTTTAGTATGCAAGATAGGGGGTTCTTCAACCGGAGCATCAGAATTTTCCATGTTATCATTATTGTCCATATCGACGATAATCTCCCCAATTTCAGACATAACAACAGACAAAAGCGAGGAAGAAGGAGAGGGCGAATAAAGGGGCAAGGGTGAAGTGGGGGAGAGGAAAATGAGAGGAAAATGGCAAATAATGTAAATGCGAGGGAGATGAGTTTGTGATGGGTACTTGATATGTCTTGACTTGAGCGAAGACCTCCCCGGCAACGGCGCCAGAAATCCTTCTTGCTATGTCTTGAGCTTGCGTTGTTTTTCCTCGAAGAGGAGAGGGTGATGCAGCACAGTAGCGTAAGTATTTCCCTCAGTTTTTGAGAACCAAGGTATCAATCCAGTAGGAGGCTTCTCAACAAGTCCCACGAACCTACACAAACAAACAAAGAACTCACAACCAACACGATAAAGGGGTTGTCAATCCCTTCATGGCCACTTGCGAAAGTGAGATCTGATAGAGATAGTATGATAAGATAAATATATTTTTGGTATTTTATAATATAGATGCGGAAATTAAAGATGCAAATAAAAGTAGATTGAAAGCAAATATGATAAGAGATAGACCCAGGGGGCCATAGGTTTAACTAGAGGCTTCTCTCGAGAGCATAAGTTTTACGGTGGGTGAACAAATTACTGTCAAGCAATTGATAGAAAAGCGAGTAATTATGGTGCTATCTAGGCATGATCATGTATATAGGCATCACATCCATAACAAGTAGACCGACTCCTGCCTGCATCTACTACTATTACTCCACACATCGACCGCTATACAGCATGCATCTAGAGTATTAAGTTCATAAGAACAGAGTAACGCATTAAGCAAGATGATATGACGTAGAGGGATAAACTCAAGCAATATGATATAAACCCCATCTTGTTATCTTTGATGGCAACAATACAATACGTGTCTTGCAACCCTTTCTGTCACTGGGTAAGAACACCGCAAGATTGAACCCAAAGCTAAGCACTTCTCCCATGGCAAGAAAGATCAATCTAGTAGGCCAAACCAAACCGATAATTCAAAGAGACTTGCAAAGATAACTCAATCATATAAAAGAATTCATAGAAGATTCAACTATTATCCATAGATAAATCTGATCATAAATCCACAATTCATCGGATCTTGACAAACACACCACAAAAGGAGATTAAATCGAGTAGTTCTTCACAAGAGAGGGGAAGAACATTGTATTGAGATCCAAAAAGAGAGAAGAAGCCATCTAGCTAATAACTATGGACCCGTAGGTCTGTGGTAAACTACTCACAACTCATAGGAGGGGCAGGGATGTTGATGTAGAAGCCCTCCGTGGTGGATTCCCCCTCCGGCAGAATGCCGGCGACGGCTCCAAGATGGGATATCACGGACACAGAAGGTTACGATGGCGGAAATATTTCTTCAGGTAGCTCCCAGATGTTTTCGGGTACGTAGACTTATATAGGAGGAAGAAGTACGTCGATGGATGCCCGAGAGGCCCACGAGACAGGGGCGCGCCCTATAGGGGGGGCCCTCCTATCTCGTGGAGGCTCCGGTTGTTTCTTGACTTGCACTCTGCGTCCTCTGGATCACGTTCGTTCCAAAAATCACACTCCCTAAGGTTTCATTCCATTTGTACTCCATTTGATATTCCTTTTCTTTGAAATACTGAAATAGGCAAAAAAACAGCAATACGGGTTGGGCCTCCGGTTAGTAGGTTAGTCCCAAAAATGATAATAATGTATAAAATAAAGCCCATAAACATCCAAAATAGGTAAAATAATAGCATGGAACAATCAAAAATTATAGATACGTTGGAGACGTATCACAAACCCACCCCGCCCACCGGGCGTCGGCCGAGTTTAGAATTAGAAGAGAGAAACGAGGGAGGAGAGCTAGCTGTAGCACGGACGCTGTTGTCAGATGGGACTCACACTACTACAAAAAGGGCTATAGATGGAATGGCCACTAATGGCGCACCTGTCACGTGGTGCGCCATTACTATATTCTAATGGCGCACCATGTCTCGGTGCGCCATTAGTAATATATTACTAATGGCGCACCTGGTCCCTGGTGCGCCATTAGTAGTTTTGAAAGAAAACACAAAAAACATTTTGTTACTAATGGCACACCGTTGTATAGTGCGCCATTACTAGTTGACATAGTAATGGCGCACCACATCTGCCGTGCGCCATTAGTAGTTTTGAAAAAAAATAAAAAAAATATTTGTTACTAATGGCATTTTCCACTAGTGCGCCAGTACTAAGTTTTTTTCAAAAAAAATCAAAAAATTATCAATTTTTTTTATTTTTTTTAAAACTAGTAATGGCGCACCGTGGGTGTGGTGCGCCATTACTAGTTTAACTAGTAATGGCGCACCACTCCACGGTGCGCCATTACTAACTTGCCCCAACACCGAATGCACCCCCCCCCCTTGTGGATCGCCTTTTCAGTTTTGGAAAAAATAAAATAAAATGATGGAAATGTCAAAAAAATAAAAGAAAATAATTTTCCCATGTGATATGTGGTCTAGTTGTTGGGAAAATTTACAAATATGAATTTCGACTTTATTTGCAAAATCTCTCTGGAAATTTGAAAAATGGGCATAACTTTTGCATACGAACTCGGATTAAAAAGTTTTTTATATGAAAAATCATCTACTTGAAAAGTTACATCCAAAATTAACCGGGGGAACCCCGTTAAACATTTTCAAAATCACCAAAAACCTAACAGAAAAAAGTTACGGGGCTTTCAAGATCTAGGGCCAAAAAAATTCAAACTTACTAGTGGCGCACCGTGGATTTGGTGTGCCACTAGTAACAGAAAAAAAATTGGTTTTGAATTTTTTTGAATTTTTTTTCAAAAAATGATACGTAATATGACCGGGAAGTTTGAAATATTTTTCAAAATTTCATCATAGTCCCTCATCCACAGCAACACCTCGACGTCCCTCATCCACCGTACCAGATGAGGATCCTTCGTCGATCTCATCGTACCGCCGGTTCAGCCACCCCGTCCTCCACCTCCAAGGAGTTGCCCCGATGTTCCCCTCGTCTTTTGCGCCACCTCCATTCCCACACCACCGTCTTCACCTGCACCACGGGAAGAGCATCATCATCACCGTTTCCTCGGATGAAGCTGCGGCCTAATCGGTGCCACCAAAGAGGTTGTACACTAATCGCCGCATTTTCTTCTTGATTCGATCTCACGATGCTGCCGGCGCTCGGTCCCGAGCCGACACGGCGCGGCACCATCCACGGCGGCGTCACCGGCCACTTCCTCCATGGCGTCGCTCCCTCAGCAGCGACATCCACATCAGTAGGAGATCCTGCTGCTTTATCTCTCGCTCGCGCTGCTGCGTTGCTGTTGCTCTCGGTCCCCTGCCTGGTCTGCTCTTGCTATTGCTCTTGCTCGCGCTGCTGCTCTTACTCTTGCTCTTGCTTGCGATGCTGCTCCGATTTGTCTACACTTCAGTCCACTGAATCGACTTTTGGGTCAGTCGATTTTCAAGGGATGGGCTCGCCAGGGTGAAGGAAGAACCAGCCGCAGCGGGGAGGGGGGCTCGCCGGAGAGGTACCCCACTATCTATCTTAGGGTTCAGGATGGGGACGGTGGTCGCCGGCGATGGCGGGGCGGTGGCGTGGGGATCGCCGGAGAAAAAGCTCAGCACG
>NC_041381.1:683965092-683982070 GCF_002162155.2 Triticum dicoccoides | reverse complement strand
GGGGGGGGGGCTAGAGGGATGGCCGGGGCGGCGGCGGACCGACGGTGGGGAGTGTTTTCCAGGCGGGCGGGGCGGCGCACCACCGGCCATGGGCGGCGCGGGGCTGCTGTTTGGCTGGTGGTGGCTGGCGGCTCAGGGGGGTGGAGGTTGAAGATGAACCGCAGGCCCTTGATTTCGTATCCAATGACTGCAAAATCGACTGACCAGAGATGAAAAAGTAAGTCGACCGACGTGTAGCCTCACCGTTCTAGTGCGTTCAGTTTCGATAGCAAAATTTAGTTTCGACAGTTAGGTTCAGTTTCAACAGTTAAGTTCAGTTTTGACAGTTAAGTTCAGTTTCGACAGTTAAGTTCAGAGATGAGCGGCTGATGTATTTTACATCTAGCACTTTGTGGTCATGTATTTTACGTCATGTATTGGAGATTCTATTAGAATTCCACTCAGGTTAACATTGTTCGTTGTCTCTCTTGTCCTGCTTCAGCCTCGGTGTCGTACAACTCACCGGAGCTGCTCCAACGATGAAACCCTCCATCACAGCAGAGCAGTACCTCGGGCTCCATCTCCAGACGCCTAAGATCGTCTTCCCCTCCTCTGACAGCAAAGTCAGCCGGAGCATCCTCACCGGCCAACCCAATCACGCTGACATCGACATGGCTTCGCCAAATAGGTTGTATACTTGTTGCATCTCTTTTTTACTCTACATGTTATATATATTGTCCACTCAGCACTCGTAGTAACGGGAAATACGATTATTTTGTCCTACTATATGACAATCAGTGAGGTACCAGGCAACTTAGCTATCCATGATGGACTCTCTTGAACGCCATCATTATTTATCTCTGCGCGTTTGAGTTGTGCATTTGTCGATGGGCCTGGGAGTTGAGCTAGTATGGCAGTGGCCTGGGTCCAAAGTAATAGAAGTAGCACAAAAACAAATTTTTAGTGTAGGATTTTCCTTGCTCAAGCCTGCCTACTAGAATCGCCAGTGCTTGAAAGGAAAAGTGAATGAAAAACATAGGAATTGGAAAGTTTCCTATGGTACTACTTTTCATGAATTTGGTGCAAAGGAATGGAGCAAAGGAAAACTGTAGGATTTGTTCCTTTAGTGTCTCCTTGAAAGAAAAACCGTAGGAATTCTAATTTCCACTTCTCCTCCTTTTCATATTCCTATTCATAAAGCACAAGACTAAGAGATAGTAGCATAATAGCATTATAACCGTACATTTTCTTGTGGTTTGACTTAATCTCACCATGCTTTTTTGCATCATGTGATCTTCCAATTGTTGTGAATCAAACACCCACATTGGCAGAAATCCTGTGCTTTTAAATTCTCTATTTTGCACGTGCATTCCTATCCTATTCTTGTCTATTTCCTACCCCTGCATTGTTAGAATCCTCAAATTCGAACAATCCCTTACTCAATTACTTCGGTTACAGATATGTGTCAAAGAAAACCTTGTGTGGTTTTTCCTGCTCCTGCGGCGCTGTGTTCCACCCCAGCTCAGCTGCTCCAACGATGGAAGGGTTCACCACAATAGGGATCCGCTCTCCAGACTGTCTTTTGCCGCTTCAGATCTTCTTCCCCGCCGCCGGTAGCCCCGACAACTGCATTACCATCATCAACTGAGTAGATGACCTTGAGGACTACACGGGTCCGCAAGAGAGGTCGCACTCTTTCGTGTCTGCCTACGTTATGTGTCGCTTAATATGATGACATGCTACATTATCGTCGTGTTCACCTATTAGACTCTAAGTCAGGTCTAAACTAATGCTGAAACTTGAGTATTTAAATGGTTGTGGGGTACATATTGGGGCAGCAATCAGTACTATCTGTCTACTATCTGGTTAATCTCCGGTGTCTACTATGAGTTTCATGTTGGGTGCAAACAAACATTAAAGGAGCCATTATCTGTATTTTTTAACTAAAGCTATTATCTGCCTGCTATCATTGGTTTTGGGTCTATCCACAGTTTGCTACCATCACTCTGGATTTGTGCATGCACTCCTTACATAATCTCACTATGTTTCATTCCTATGCATGCCAGTTATTGTACACAATGGAACTGATCATGTAGAGCAAAAGAGACGAGCCTTGCATGGCAATAAAATTTCCTGCAGATGTCGTTCCATGGTGCGCGCAAAGGCAGCCCCCCTCCACCCATTTCGGATCGTAATCAAGAGGAAGATAACTGTTCTGAGGAGGATTCAGAAGGAGAAGACCACTCCTATTTACCCCATGAGGTCTTCGCTCTAACTTGGCATCCTGATGTTGGTAATATCATGCATATGGTGCCTTGCATTGCTTACTTTATACATTAAAGATGTCATCTGCTCAGTTTAGACATGCTTTGTGTCAATGCCATCTGTTTAGTTTTTTTATCGTATATGTGAATCATGCACTGCCATCTTGTCTAGCCAGGCATCATATATGTGAATTTTGCAATGCCACCCTGGTTAGCCAGTCATCTTATATGTGAATTATATCGTGCCATCATTTTTTTATTATGTGTTAAATTTGTCAACAATTTTAGTACATTCAATTACTCTTCATGTGCATCAGCCATTTGGCACGGTCATGGAAAAATCTGGAGTGGAAAGAATGTCTTCAGAGCAGACAATGCTATCTGACGAAGCACATGTCTTGCTGGTTACCGATAGCTCCTCAGAGGAGGATTCAGAGACAGATGACCAGTCATATTTCCCTCCTGAGGTGCATGCCCTAACTTGGCAGGGTTATGTTACTCATATCGTGCGTATGGTATCTTGCATTGCTATGTCATTTGCTTAGTTTAGACATGCTTTGTGTGAATGCCACTTGTTTAGTGTCTAATTACCATATATGTGAATTATGCAATGCCATCTTGTTGCAAGACATTATATATGTGAATGATGCAATGTTATCTTGTTGCAAGGCATTATGTATGTGAATTATGCAATGCCATGCTGTTTAGGCAAGCGTCATATATGTGAATTATATCATGCCGTCCTTTTTTTGTATTTCTCATTGCTTTTGTCGACAATGTTTGTATATTCAACTGCTCTTCTGTGCATCAGCCATTTGAATTGGTGATGGAGAAATCTGGAGTGAAAACAAGGTCTTCAGAGCAGACAATGCTACCCGCTGAAGCAGATATCTTGCTGGTTACAGATAGCTCTTCAGGGGAGGATTCAAAGGCAGATGACCAATCCTATTATCCCCCTAAGGTGTATGCTCAAACTTGGCAGGGTTATATTACTCATATAATGCATATGTTGTATTGCAATGCTTAGTTTTTACATCATATACACAATATTGAATGCCATCTCCTTAGTTGACATATCATATATGCAATTGCCCTCTGCTCACTTCCTTAGTATATAAATCATATATTTGAATTATGTGATGCCATGATGTTTACATAGACAACATTTATCTGAATTATGTCATGCCAACCCATTTTCTAAAGAGATAATATAGTTATATCATCTCATCTTGTTTACATAGTCATCATATTTTAAATTATGTCATTCTATCCGTGAATTGTATCATGCCATCATGTTTCCATCGACGGCATGTTTGTGATTTATGGCATGCCAACCACTTTAATAGACACATCGTATAGTTATATCATGTCATCCTGTTTACATAGTCATCATATTTTGAAGTATGTCATTCTATCCTGTTTAGTTAGCCATCATATATGTGAAATTGTGTCATGCTATCTTGTTTAATTAGCCATCATATATGTGAAATTATGTCCTGCTATTCTGTTTGCTTAGACAACATAAATGTGAATTATTTCATGCCCTGTTTTCTTCCCTACTATCCATTGCACCTGTCTATCTTACAATGTCTGTACATTCAATTACTTTTCTTGTTTATCAGCCATTTCAATTGGAGGGAGTGATGGCAGTATCTTTGGGAGTAAGAACACGGTCTTCAGAAAAGATCGTGCTACCTATCGATGCAGATAGAACCATGGTTGTACTTGCCCAAGAATCAGCCCCACCACACATAACCCACACTCATGCAGATCGTACCCCTACCTAGTTGGACAGAGAACCAGCTACACCCCTTCTAACCCCAACACCAGCAGATAGACACCTAGTTCCCGTTGACACAACACCGTCTCCACCACAGAGCACCCAAACACGAGCAGTTAGTAAGGCAACTGCAGTGCCCAAATCACGAGGACCACCACTCTGAACCCGAAGTCAATGTTTAAAGCAGAAGAAGAATTGTTCTCAGGTTAGGTTCTGTAGCTATGGTTCATACTACTTTGCTCTTGCATCACTGTATTTAGTGATACCAACCAATTTCAAATTTGAAGGATGCAATTGAACCTCCAATGGCGCAACAGGTATGTTTTAAACATGTTTCTTCAACGTGTTTTGCTATTTGCTGTTGTAACTTGCTCTATGTTCTCATGCCATGCACATTGCAAGTGTTGTTATTGCTGTGTAGTTTCCCACACTTATATTCTATCTATGCCGCTTTGTCTTAAATTGATACGATTCGAACTGTATCTATCTTGATTTGGCAACATAAACTAGAATGATATAGACCATACAGTGACCATACTACATAGATATATGTTTGTTTCATGTTGTTATCCTGTCCACCTTACTACTGAACTGAATTACCAAAATGAGTTTCATATACTACATTGTAAACCTGAGATGTGTTTGTTTGTTTCTCGTTTAGAACGCGGATAAAATATTGGAGAAGAGTACCCTGTTATGCAATGGTAAAGGAAGTAATGCAGATATGGTTCAAGATAGTGAGACATCCCTGTTGGTCTCCAAGAAAGCTGATAAAAACTATATTGAGGACACTGAGACAACCCCAAAGTCCTGTCTTGATGTGGTGTTCGAGTTACTGGCTACCACTGCTAGCACCAGCTCTTCGAACTCGTTGCCTGAATCAGTTCGGCTTCTTGAGTCTCAACTTCAAGTTGAAAGACATCGATAAGATGTTATGTGGTAGGAAGCCGAAGGACTGAGGAAGTCCCTGCAGAATTCAGATGCATACTTTCTGGTGCAACAGCAAGCGCTGGAGGACTTAAGCGCCAAACAAGAGAAAGCTAATAAGCTTGCTAAGCATCTTGCCAGCATTATAGGTACCCAGGATATTGTTTCTTGAGCTCTTCTGAAGTGGTTTTAGTTCTGGACTTGTTTTTCTATGGCGTTTTATGCTGCTCTGTTCCTTGTATTTGCACTGGTGGCAAACTTTGATGCCCAGTGGATGTAATATGTGTAATAGTCGTGATAGCCTAGTGTAAGTTGCTTGCTTATTTATTTCCTTGTTGTCATGTTTATTTGTTTGCTTGTAGTCAGTGCAGTTATTTTTCTGCGGTTTGCTAGTGGCTGCAATAACCTATTTTTTAAAACTAGGCCACAATAACAATGGGCTAATATTTACTGTAGTGACACTGGACCTACGGGCCATAGAAACAGTGGGCCTTCTACGAGCCGTATAAACAGTGGACCTTCTACGGGCCGTATAAACAATGGGCCTTCTACGGGCCGCAGAAACAATGGGCCTTCTACGGGTCGTATCATCAATGGGCCTTATACGGGCAGTATGATCGATTGGCCAAACATGGACCAATAACAGGTCGCATAATGGCCGTAAACGGGCTAGAGTTGGAATCGTCCGTTCATGGGCCGACCATAAAGGGCCATCATTAATAGGTCGTATTTCATGACGCTATGAAAACGGCCCAACGTGTTAACGGACCACAAACGGGCCGACTATAACCACGGGCTGAATTTGGCCCATAAGCAGAAAATGACAGTAACGGGCCGTAATTAAACGAATGCTGGAAATGAGCCCAAGAATAGTTGGGCTCTGAGAAGGCCGAAAGATAACATGGGCTGGAAACGGCCCAACGGAATAACATGTCCTTAATGGGTATAAAGTGATACATTGTTCATTACGGGCCAGTTTCACCACGGGCCGTTAATGGGTGTAAAGTAATACACTGTTCATTACGGGCCAGTTTCACCACGAGCCATTAATAGGCCAAGAGTTACATAGGGCCTCATATGGGCCGAAAGACATCATGGGCCATACATGGGCCAGAAGTGAAAACGGGCTGGAATCATATTGGGTGGCCCAGATGACGCTATTGGGCCTAATTCGGATAGGGCGTAACGGGCCTTGGGTTAGCGGGTTGTAAATGGGCTATAATGCGAACATGCCGTTAATAGGCTTTACATGGGCCGGCCCGCCATGTTTTGACCAAGTCAAATGGGCCGGCCTTTTCACAGGAATGGGCCTCTGTTGGGCCGTGCCACGTGTCGATGTATCATAGGCCCTTCTGTCCAATGAGTGGATGACATCTGTCCCAACGGTGAGCCGACACGTGTTTCCTCCAGCCAATAATGATTTTACACGTGGAAATCCCCATTGGTCGGGGCTGTTAACGGGTTATCGGATCCAAAACCCGACCCAATAGCTTAACGACGTTCCGTTACGGTGGATGCCACGTGTCGGTCACCCTTGACGAAAGCACTTCTGTGACGCGCGATTTATCGTTATGGAAGTCGACACTTCCGTGATGATAATTTTGGTAATGTCATGGAACACATCTACAACAGCACAGGTATGACTATCTTGATTCTGTCATAAATTTGTCATGGATGTACATGCATGACAAAAAACGTGACCTACTGTGACAAACATGTATAATCACGGAAGTGTTTTTTTTGTAGTGACCAGCTTAGCCCCGGCCAGCAGCTTGGGGAGAACTGTGAAGAAGGTCAGCTCCTGCACGCCGACATCGTCGGGATCCTTGGTGCTTGTCACCTCCATTTCCACCTTGACGGCATCGGTTGTGCCTTTGGGCTCCCCCGGCGGGCCGTTCACCCACAGCTTGGCCACGTAGTGCGGCAGTGGGGACACCCCCGCTCTGATCCAGACGACCGACACGATGATAGGCGCGCCGATATCGAGCACGCCGTCGACCAAGAAAAACGCACGACTGTCCTCCTCCAGGAACAGCAAGAGCCGTGGCTCCGAAAGTGGCACTTGCAGCTGGAGCACCTTGCCGTACTGGATCCTGTGCACAGGCATGGGATGCGCGATGCTGATGTGGTGGTAGAGCACCGGCAGCGGGCCTTCATAGCCGAAGACGGGCACGGGGCATTTGCAGGGCGCGAGCGGACACATGCTCTAGTGATCGGCGAGCTTGTGGTAAGTGACGTCGAGCCCACTGCCTTCGTGTGGGCACTCCACCCTCAGCAACGAAATGATGGCGTCCACCGCCGTGTTCCGCACGTCGAAGCCACTCCCGTGCTCGCACTTCTGGCACTCCCGCTGGTTCCCGGGGCACTTGATGCGGCAGTCCGCGCAGGCCAGGTGCCCTCCCTCGCACTATAGAAATCAATCGAACAACACATCAATCAAGAAACCTGCACCTTGCTCAATCAGCCGAACGGACGAGGTGTATTCGATCCTCATACACTGGAGGCGTCAAGGGGTGGAGGCACAAGGGGCAGTGGAGCACGGTGAGGTCCATCGAGACCTTAGTGAGCTCCATCGTCGGGTCCTGTTTCGTCTACATGATCTCTCCCTCCTTGTGCACAAACATCTCTCGCTTGGGCCGGGGCATGACAAAGCCTTATCGTCACATATTTTATACTCTGTGCATAACTCTCCTCCCGCATACCAAGGAAGGCAGTAGTTTGAGTTTTCTGGACAAATTTGCCCCTACGCATGAGTAAGCTGCATAAATATTGATAGTAAATGCGCATGCAATGGTTGGCTGGTCCTCCTTCCTTTTCGCTTGAGTTGGCTTCCCCAGGCGGTCAAGCCGCATCTGGCACTGCATGCGTTTGCCTGTAGCCATTTTCTGCTTTGGAAACTGGCGCAATTAATGGGGGCAGAACTAATCGAGCGGGGGCACAGATGGAAACCAACGCAGACGCGCAGACTAATCTGAGAAGAACAAGAAAAATTATACGCAAAGTAAAAGGAATTGGAGGGAGTACTACTTCAAGGAGCATTAAATCAACACATGCAAGTATCAAAAGGAGAGTCACGGCATGCATGCATGCATTGTAATTAATGCATCGGTAACCGCAAATTATTGAAATATATCGAGTGCAGTGCTTTGATGGGTCGCGTCAACTCGTACATCAACGAGAAGTTTGATTATCCTCTCCCTCGCGGACTTAACTGCACCTGCCTTTGGCTGTATGATAGGTTGGCCACCCAGCTGTCGGTCCCACCTGTCATACACGCAAAGGCAGGAGCGTCCCTCCCTCACCCATGAGCGTGGTGGCTGGCAAGACTAGGAGAAGTTTTTGCTACATGCTCTCCCTCCCGCACGCGGTGGACATGCAAAAGTTCAATCGGCGTCAGATGGCCAGAAGCGTACTGTAGTACTCCTCCAGTGCAGTAGTACTCCATCATTGTTCGACTTCCTGAAGAGGCAAAGAGCCAAGCGCAGCCCGGACGCTCGTGTGGCAGTTTCATGTGTAGAGTAGTCTAGGATAGCGTGTACCGTGCCTGTCAGCTTAAAATCGTCGGGGTCAGCTCCATGCTATGTGGCCGTCTCGAAGTTTAAAAAAAATTAAAATAGTCTTCTGGCCCTACCTGTCACCCTGGTGATTGTAGTTTGCACACTCATCTGGTCAAGACAGGAATATATATTTTAATTTGTGGTGGGTAAATGTTAGAGGTTGCAACAAATATATTTTACACTACGGGTCTTTCAGCCAAGTTTAGAGCAAGCATGTGGGGCCAGTGCTATGATGTGTCGCTTCAACTCGTACAACGAGGAGAAGCTTGATTTTACTACTACATGCCTTCTCCCTCGCCCATGCACCCTGAGTCGAGGAGGTGGACGTCGTCGATGGATGCATCTCTTCTTCTTGCCTCCTGTAACCAGCACTGCATCGCCTCGTGGCCTTAATATTTTATTAGTATAGTACTCCCTCCATTCCCAAACATAAGTCTTTCTAAAGATTCCAGCAAGTGTCTACTACCTCCGTCCTGGTTTGTAGGTCCCTTTTGTATTTTGTGTCAAATTTTGACTAAAGATTTAACTAATAAAATGTTAATGCATGTCAAGAAAAATTATTTCATTGGATTCATATTTGAACATAGTTTTCAAAAATATAATGTTTGGTGACATGCGTGAACATTTTGTTAGTTTAGTCTATGGTCAGAATTTGGCACGAAATACAATGGGGACCAATAAACCCGGACGGAGGTAGTACTACATACAGAGCAAAATGAGTGAATCTACACTCTAAACTATGTCTACATACATCTGTATGCTGTATTCCATTTGAAATAGTATCTAAAAAGGCTTATATTTAGGAACGCAGGGAGTATATGGCATTTTTATTCCAGTCGTAATGTTTTCACTTTGAGGTGGGGCCGAAGTTGAGCAAACTGCTACGTCTTGAGCTTGCGTTGGTTTTCCTCGAAGAGGAGAGGGTGATGCAGCATAGTAGCGTAAGTATTTCCCTCAGTTTTTGAGAACCAAGGTATCAATCCAGTAGGAGGCTTCTCAACAAGTCCCACCAACCTACACAAACAAACAAAGAACTCATAACCAACGCGATAAAGGGGTTGTCAATCCCTTCACGGCCACTTGCGAAAGTGAGATCTGATAGAGATAGTATGATAAGATAAATATATTTTTGGTATTTTATAACATAGATGCAGAAAATAAAGATGCAAATAAAAGTAGACTGAAAGCAAATATGATAAGAGATAGACCCGGGGGCCATAGGTTTCACTAGAGGCTTCTCTTGAGAGCATAAGTTTTATGGTGGGTGAACAAATTACTGTCAAGCAATTGATAGAAAAGCGAATAATTATGGAGCTATCTAGGCATGATCATGTATATAGGCATCACATCCATAACAAGTAGACCGACTCCTGCCTGCATCTACTACTATTACTCCACACATCGACCGCTATCCAGCATGCATCAAGAGTATTAAGTTCATAAGAACAGAGTAACGCATTAAGCAAGATCATATGACATAGAGGGATAAATTCAAGCAATATGATATAAACCCCATCTTGTTATCCTCGATGGCAACAATACAATACGTGTCTTGCAACCCTTTCTTCCACTGGGTAAGAACACCGCAAGATTGAACCCAAAGCTAAGCACTTCTCCCATGGCAAGAAAGATCAATCTAGTAGGCCAAACCAAACCGATAATTCGAAGAGACTTGCAAAGATAACTCAATCATATAAAATAATTCATAGAAGATTCAATTATTATCCATAGATAAATCTGATCACAAATCCATAATTCATCGGATCTTGACAAACACACCGCAAAAAGAGATTACATCGAATAGTTCTTCACAAGAGAGGGGAAGAACATTGTATTGAGATCCAAAAAGAGAGAAGAAGCCATCTAGCTAATAACTATGGACCCGTAGGTCTGTGGTAAACTACTCAGAACTCATAGGAGGGGCAAGGATGTTGATGTAGAAGCCCTCTGTGGTGGATTCCCCCTCCGGCAGAACACCGACGACGGCTCCAAGATGGGATCTCGCGGATACAGAAGGTTACGGTGGCGGAAATATTTCTTCAGGTGGCTCCCAGATGTTTTCGGGGTACGTAGACTTATATAGGAGGAAGAAGTACGTCAGTGGACGCCCGAGGGGCCCACGAGACAGGGGGCGCCCTATAGGGGGGCGCCCTCCTATCTCGTGGAGGCTCTGGTTGTTTCTTGACTTGCACTCCACGTCCCCTGGATCACGTTCGTTCAAAAAATCACGCTCCCGAAGGTTTCATCCCGTTTGGACTCCGTTTGATATTCCTTTTCTTCGAAATACTGAAATAGGCGAAAAAAACAACAATACGGGTTGGGCCTACGGTTAGTAGGTTAGTCCCAAAAATGATAATAATGTATAAAATAAAGCCCATAAACATCCAAAACAGGTAAAATAATAGCATGGAACAATAAAAAATTATAGATACGTTGGAGACGTATCAAGCATCGCCAAGCTTAATTCCTGCTCGTCCTCGAGTAGGTAAATGATAAAAAAGAAATTTTTGATGTGGAATGCTACCTAGCATAATTCTCAATGTAATTTTCTTTATTGTGGCATGAATGTTCAGATCCAAATAATACAAAATAAAAGTTCATATTGACAAAAGAAATAGTAATACTTCAAGCATACTAAGCAAAGTAATCATGTCTTCTCAAAATAACATGGCCAAAGAAAGTTATCCCTACAAAATCATATAGTCTGGCTGTTGCTCTATCTTCATCACACAAAGTATTTAATCATGCACAACCCCGATGACAAGCCAAGCAATTGTTTCATACTTTAATAATCTCAAACTCTTTCAACTTTCACACAATACATGAGCGTGAGCCATGGACATAGCACTATATGTGGAATAGAATGGTGGTTGTGGAGAATACAAAAAAGGAGAAGATAGTCTGACATCAACTAGGCGTATCAACGGGCTATGGAGATGCCCATTAATAGATATCAATGTGAGTGAGTAGGGATTGCCATGCAACGGATGCACAAGAGCTATAAATATATGAAAGCTCAACAAAAGAAAACTAGTGGGTGTCCAGCCAACTTGCTTGCTCACGAAGACCTAGGGCATTTTGAGGAAGCCCATCATTGGAATATACAAGCCAAGTTCTATAAGGAAAAATTCCCACTAGTATATGAAAGTGACAACATATGAGACTCTCTATCATGAAGATCATGGTGCTATTTTAAAGCACAAGTGTGGAAAAAGAGATAGTAGCATTGTCCCTTCTCTCTTTTTCTCTCATTTTATTTTTTTTCTATTTTATTTTTTTTCTATTTTTTCTTTGGCCTTTTTTTTTGCCTTTCTCATTTTTTTCTCCTTTTTTTCTTTTTGTAAAGTCCGAAGTCTCATCCCGACTTGTGGGGGAATCATAGTCTTCATCATCCTTTCCTCACTAGGACAATGCTCTAATAATGAAGATCATCACACTTTTATGGATTTACAACTCAAAGCTAGAACAAGGTATGACTCTATATGAATGCCTCCGGCGGTGTACCGGGATATGCAATGAATCAAGAGTGACATGTATGAAAATTACGAAGGTGGCCTTGTCACAAATACAATGTCAACTACATGATCATGCAAAGAGGAATATGACAAAAGTAATGCGTGTCATATGAACGGAACGGTGGAAAGTTGCATGGCAATATATCTCGGAATGGCTATGGGAATGCCATAATAGGTAGGTATGGTGGCTGTTTTGAGGAAGGTATATGGTGGGTGTATGGTACCGGCGAAAGTTGCATGGTACAAGAGAGGCTAGCAATAATGGAAGGGTGAAAAGGGTGCGTATAATCCATGGACTCAACATTAGTCAAAAGAACTCATATACTTGTTGCAAAAATTTATAAGTCATCAAAAACCAAAGCACTACGCGCATGCTCATAGGGGGATAGATTGGTAGGAAAAGACCATCGCTCGTCCCCGACCGCCACTCATAAGGAAGACACTCAATAAATAAAATTATGCTCCAACTTCATCACAAAGCGGTTCACCATACGTGCATGCTACGGGAATCACAAACTTCAATACAAGCATTCTTTAAATTCATAATCACCCAACTAGCATGACTTTAATATCACTACCTCCCTATCTCAAAACAATTATCAAGCATCAAATTGATCATAGCATCCAATTCACTGTCTATGATAGTTTTTATTATACCCAACTTTGATGCTCATCATTCTAGGACCAATTTATAACCATAGAAAATACCATGCTATTCTAATAGACTCTCAAAACAATATAAGTGAAGCATGAGAGATTAGCAATTTCTTCAAAATTAATCCACCACCATGCTCTAAAAGATATAAGTGAAGCACTAGAGCAAAAACTATCAAGCTCAAAAGATATAAGTGAAGCACATAGAGTATTCTATCAAATCCTAAGCAAATAGGCTTCTCCCAAAAGGTGTGTTACAGCAAGGATGATTGTGGTAAACTAACAAGCAAAGACCAATATAATACACGACGCTCCAAGCAAAACACATATCATGTGGTGAATAAAAATATAGCTCCAAGTAAAGTTACCAATGAATGAAGACGAAAGAGGGGATGCCTTCCGGGGGAATCCCCAAGCTTAGGCTTTTGGCTATCCTTGAATATCTTGGGGTGCCTTGGGCATACCCAAGCTTAGGCTCTTGCCACTCTTTATTCCATAGTCCATAAAAGCTTTACCCAAAACTTGAAAACTTCACAACACAAAACTCAACAGGAAATCTTATAAGCTCCGTTAGTGAAAGAATACAAAACCACCACATAAGGTACTGTAATGAACTAATTATTTATTTATATTGGTGTTAAACCTACTGTATTCAAAGTTCTCTATGGTTCATAAACTATTTTACTAGCCATAGGTGCATCAAAATAAGCAAACAACACACGAAAAACAGAATCTGTCAAAAACAGAACAGTCTGTAGCAATCTGTAACTAACGCAAACTTCTAGAACCTCAAAAATCCTACCAAAATAGGACGTCCTAAAAAATTTGTTTATTGAACAGAAGAAAAAAGATTCAATGCAAAAGCTCGTTTCCGTAATTTATTGAATTTTTTCTCGTGAGTGCAAAGTTTCTGTTTTTCAGCAGAATCAAATCAACTCATATCATAGGTTATCCTATAGGTTCTACTTGGCACAAGCACTAATTAAAAGATAAAAACACATCTAAATAGAAAGTAGAAACAAAATTTAACACTAAACAGGAACAAAAACAAAGAACATAAAGAAAATTGGGTTGCCTCTCAACTAGCGCTATCGTTTAACGCCCCTAGCTAGGCATAAAAGTGAAGATAGATCTAAGTAGTACCATAATAATAAGATGGATCTTGAAAACTCATCTCATATTCTCTACGTTCGGCAGCAAGTTTTCTTTGAGGCAAGCAAAAATAATCAAAAGGGCTAAATTTAGTGGGACAAAAGTCCCCAAGATAATTCTCAGGAGGAACGGGTTCCTCCCTTGGCCCTTCATAATGCACAACTAATTCATCACTAAAAGCATTCTTTTGGCAAAATCTAGTGAGCCTATTCTCAAGATCGTATCCTCGCTCATTATTTCTAAGAGCAAAATCATTATTAAGTTCATAAATTCTATCAATCAAGACATTGGTAAGGACCTTTTTTCTAAGGTTTTCATTGAAAGCAACATAGTCTGAAGATTGAAAACGCCTAATTTCCTCTTGATCAAAGAGGACCGCCTCTATGGGAGGACGACCGGCGTCCACCCTATAGTGCACAAAGATTTCTTTGGCCTCTCTTATTATAAATCTAAACTCATGAGCCAAAAATATTGTAACAGCGCGCTTAACAGAAGAATGCTCAATATTGGGAAATTCTAGAAAGATTATTTTTATGCAAGGATGCATATGCATAAATTGTCTTTCAAGTTCAACTATAAGCATGGCAATAGCATCCGCAAGACTACTAGTTTTATGAAGAATAGAACCACCCGTAGAAGGTAAATCACTTGCACAAGTAAAGAAATCTTGAATAACACCTTTTCCAATAATGTTACCACTACCGATTCGAAACTTTTTAGTATGCAAGATAGGGGGTTCTTCAGCCGGAGCATCAAAATTTTCCATGTTATCATTATTGTCCATATCGACGATAATCTCCCCAATTTCAGACATAACAACAGACAAAAGCAAGGAAGAAGGAGAGGGCCAATAAAGGGGCAAGGGTGAAGTGGGGGAGAGGAAAATGAGAGGAAAATGGCAAATAATGTAAATGCGAGGGAGATGAGTTTGTGATGGGTACTTGGTATCTCTTGACTTGAGTGAAGACCTCCCCGGCAACGGCGCCAGAAATCCTTCTTGCTATGTCTTGAGCTTGCGTTGGTTTTCCTCGAAGAGGAGAGGGTGATGCAGCACAGTAGCATAAGTATTTCCCTCAGTTTTTGAGAACCAAGGTATCAATCCAGTAGGAGGCTTCTCAACAAGTCCCACGAACCTACACAAACAAACAAAGAACTCACAACCAACGCGATAAAGGGGTTGTCAATCCCTTCACGGCCACTTGCGAAAGTGAGATCTGATAGAGATAGTATGATAAGATAAATATATTTTTGGTATTTTATAATATAGATGCGGAAATTAAAGATGCAAATAAAAGTAGATTGAAAGCAAATATGATAAGAGATAGACCCGGGGGCCATAGGTTTCACTAGAGGCTTCTCTCGAGAGCATAAGTTTTATGGTGGGTGAACAAATTACTGTCAAGCAATTGATAGAAAAGCGAATAATTATGGCGCTATCTAGGCATGATCATGTATATAGGCATCACATCCATAACAAGTAGACCGACTCCTGCCTGCATCTACTACTATTACTCCACACATCGACCGCTATACAGCATGCATCTAGAGTATTAAGTTCATAAGAACAGAGTAACGCATTAAGCAAGATGATATGACGTAGAGGGATAAACTCAAGCAATATGATATAAACCCCATCTTGTTATCCTTTATGGCAACAATACAATACGTGTCTTGCAACCCTTTCTGTCACTGGGTAAGAACACCGCAAGATTGAACCCAAAGCTAAGCACTTCTCCCATGGCAAGAATGCTCAATCTAGTAGGCCAAACCAAACCGATAATTCGAAGAGACTTGCAAAGATAACTCAATCATATAAAAGAATTCATAGAAGATTCAATTATTATCCATAGATAAATCTGATCATAAACCCACAATTCATCGGATCTTGACAAACACACCGCAAAAGGAGATTACATCAAATAGTTCTTCATAAGAGAGGGGAAGAACATTGTATTGAGATCCAAAAAGAGAGAATAAGCCATCTACCTAATAACTATGGACCCGTAGGTCTGTGGTAAACTACTTGCAACTCATAGGAGGGGCAAGGATGTTGATGTAGAAGCCCTCCGTGGTGGATTCCCCCTCCGGCAGAATCCCGGCGACGACTCCAAGATGGGATATCGCGGATACAGAAGGTTACGGTGGCGGAAATATTTCTTCAGGTGGCTCCCAGATGTTTTCGGGGTACGTAGACTTATATAGGAGGAAGAAGTACGTCGGTGGACGCCCAAGGGGCCCACGAGACAGGGGGCACGCCCAATAGGGGGGCACCCTCCTATCTCGTGGAGGCTCCGGTTGTTTCTTGACTTGCACTCCACGTCCTCTGGATCACGTTCGTTCCAAAAATCACACTCCCTAAGGTTTCATTCCGTTTGGACTCTGTTTGATATTCCTTTTCTTTGAAATACTGAAATAGGCAAAAAAACAGCAATACGGGTTGGGCCTCCGGTTAGTAGGTTAGTCCCAAAAATGATAATAATGTATAAAATAAAGCCCATAAACATCCAAAATAGGTAAAATAATAGCATGGAACAATCAAAAATTATAGATACGTTGGAGACGTATCACAAACCCACCCCGCCCACTGGGCGTCGGCCAATTTTAGAATTAGAAGAGAGAAACGAGGGAGGAGAGCTAGCTGTAGCACGGACGCTGTTGTCAGATGGGACTCGCACTACTACAAAAAGGGCTATAGATGGAATGGCCACTAATGGCGCACCTGTCCCGTGGTGCGCCATTACTATATTCTAATGCCGCACCATGTCTCGGTGCGCCATTAGTAGTATATTACTAATGGCGCACCTGGTCCCTGGTGCGCCATTAGTAGTTTTGAAAAAAAGCACACAAAAAAATTGTTACTAATGGCGCACCGTTGTATAGTGCGCCATTACTAGTTGACATACTAATGGCGCACCACATCCGCCGTGCGCCATTAGTAGTTTTGAAAAAAAAAGTAAAAGAAAAATAAAAAAATATTTGTTACTAATGGCGCACCAAGTCTTGGTGCGCCATTACTAGTTTTAACTAGTAATGGCGCACTTTCCACTGGTGCGCCAGTACTAAGTTTTTTTCAAAAAAAAAAATCAAAAAAATATCAATTTTTTTTATTTTTTTTAAACTAGTAATGGCGCACCGTGGTTGTGGTGCGCC
>NC_041381.1:683944985-683964718 GCF_002162155.2 Triticum dicoccoides | reverse complement strand
GTTTTGAAAAAAATAAAAGAAAATGATGGAAATGTCAAAAAAATAAAAGAAAATAATTTTCCCATGTGATATGTGGTCTAGTTGTTGGGAAAATTTACAAATATGAATTTCGACTTTATTTGCAAAATCTCTCTCGAAATTTGTAAAATGGGCATAACTTTTGCATACGAACTCGGATTAAAAAGTTTTTTATATGAAAAATCATCTACTCGAAAAGTTACATCCAAAATTAACCGGGGGAACCCGTTAAACATTTTCAAAATCACCAAAAACCTAACAGAAAAAAAGTTACTGGGCTTTCAAGATCTAGGGCCAAAAAAATTCAAAAAATTCAAACTTACTAGTGGCGCACCGTGGATGTGGTGCGCCACTAGTAACAGAAAAAAAAATCGGTTTTGAATTTTTTTTGATTTTTTTTTCAAAAAATGATACGTAATATGACCGGGAAGTTTGAAATATTTTTCAAAATTTCATCATAGTCCCTCATCCACAGCACCACCTCGGCGTCCCTCATCCACCGTACCAGATGAGGATCCGTCGTCGATCTCATCGTACCGCCGGTTTAGCCACCCCATCCACCACCTCCAAGGAGCTGCCCCGATGTTCCCCTCGTCTTTTGCGCCACCTCCATTCCCACACCGCCGTCTTTACCTGCACCACGGGAAGAGCATCATCATCACCATTTCCTCGGATGAAGCTGCAGCCTAATCGGTGCCACCAAAGAGGTTGTACACTAATCGCCACATTTTCTTCTTGATTCGATCTCACGGTGCTGCCGGCGCTCGGTCCCGAGCCGACACGGCGCGGCTCCATCCACGGCGACGTCACCGGCCACTTCCTCTACGGCGTCGCTCCCTCGGCGGCGACATCCACATCAGTAGGAGATGCTGCTGCTTTATCTCTCGCTCGCGCTGCTGCTCTGCTCTTGCTCTCGGTCCCCTGCCTGGTCTGCTCTTGCTATTGCTCTTGCTCGCGCTGCTACTCTCACTCTTGCTCTTGCTTGCGATGCTGCTCCGATTTGGCTACACTTCAGTCCACTGAATCGACTTTTGGGTCAGTCGATTTTCAAGGGGTGGGCTCGCCAGGGTGAAGGAAGAACCAACCGCAGCGGGGAGGGGGGCTCGCCGGAGAGGTACCCCACTATCTATCTTAGGGTTCAGGATGGGGGCGGTGGTCGCCAGCGGTGGAGGGGCGGTGGCGTGGGGATCGCCGGAGAAAAAGCTCGGCACGGGGGGGCCTAGAGGGATGGCCGGGGCAGCGGTGGACCAGCGGTGGGGAGTGTTTTCGGGGCGGGCGGGGCGGCGCACCACCGGCCACGGGCGGCGCGGGGCTACTGTTTGGCTGGTGGTGGCTGGCGGCTCAGGGGGGATGGAGGTTTAAGATGAACCGTAGGCCCTTGATTTCGTATCCAACGACTGCAAAATCGACTGACCAGAGATGAAAAAGTCAGTCGACCGACGTGTAGCCTCACCTTGCTAGTGCGTTCAGTTTCGATAGCAAAATTCAGTTTCGACAGTTAGGTTCAGTTTCAACAGTTAAGTTCAGTTTCGACAGTTAAGTTCAGTTTCGACAGTTAAGTTCAGAGATGAGCGGCTGATGTATTTTACATCTAACACTTTGTGGTCATGTATTTTACATCATGTATTGGAGATGCTATTAGAATTCCACTCAGGTTAACGTTGTTCGTTGTCTCTCGTGTCCTGCTTCAGCCTCGGCGTCGTACAACTCACCGGAGCTGCTCCAACGACAAAACCCTCCATCACAGCAGAGCAGTACCTCGGGCTCCATCTCTAGACGCCTAAGATCTTCTTCCCCTCCTCTGACAGCAAAGTCAGCCGGAGCATCCTCACCGGCCAACCCAATCACGCTGACATTGACATGGCTTCGCCAAATAGGTTGTATACTTGTTGCATCTCTTTTTTACTCTACATGTTATATATATTGTCCACTCAGCACTCGTAGTAACGGGAAATATGATTATTTTATCCTACTATATGACAAGCAGTGAGGTACCAGGCAACTTAGCTATCCGTGATGGACTCTCTTGAACGCCATCATTATTTATCTCTGCGCGTTTGAGCTGTGCATTTGTCGATGGGCCTGGGAGTTGAGCTAGTATGGCAGTGGCCTGGGTCCAAAGTAATAGAAGTAGCACAAAAACAATTTTTTAGTGTAGGATTTTCCTTTCTCAAGCCTGCCTACTAGAATCGCCAGTGCTTGAAAGGAAAAGTGAATGAAAAACATAGGAATTGGAAAGTTTCCTATGGTACTACTTTTCGTGAATTTGGTGCAAAGGAATGGAGCAAAGGAAAACTGTAGGATTTGTTCCTTTAGTGTCTCCTTGAAAGAAAAACCGTAGGAATTCTAATTTCCACTTCTCCTCCTTTTCATATTCCTATTCATAAAGCACAAGACTAAGAGATAGTAGCATAATAGCATTATAACCGTACATTTTCTTGTGGTTTGACTTAATCTCACCATGCTTTTTTGCATCCTGTGATCTTCCAATTGTTGTGAATCAAACAACCAGATTGGAAGAAATCCTGTGTTTCTTAAATCTCTGTTTTGCACGTGCATTCCTATCCTATTCCTCTCTATTTCCTATCCTTGCATTGTTAGAATCCTCAAATTCAAACAATCCCTTACTCAATTACTTCTGTTACAGATATGTGTCAAAGAAAACCTTGTGTGGTTTGTCCTGCTCCTGCGGCGCTGTGTTCGACCCCAGCTCAGCTGCTCCAACGACGGAAGGGTTCACCACAACAGGGATCCGCTCTCCAGACTGTCTTTCGCCGCCTCAGATCTTCTTCCCCGCCGTTGGCAGCCCCGACAACTGCATTACCATCATCAACTGAGTAGATGACCTTGAGGACTACACGGGTCCGCAAGAGAGGTCGCACTCTTTCGTGTCTGCCTACATTATGCGTCGCTTAATATGATGACATGCTACATTATCGTCGTGTTCACCTATTAGACTCTAAGTCAGGTCCAAACTAATGCTGAAACTTGAGTATTTAAATGGTTGTGGGGTACATATTGGGGCAGCAATCAGTACTATCTGTCTACTATCTGGTTAATCTCCGGTGTCTACTATGAGTTTCATGTTGGGTGCAAACAAACATTAAAGGAGCCATTATCTGTATTTTTTAACTAAAGCTATTATCTGCCTGCTATCATTGGTTTTGGGTCTATCCACAGTTTGCTACCATCACTCTGGATTTGTGCATGCACTCCATACATAATCTCACTATGTTTCATTCCTATGCATGCCAGTTATTGTACACAATGGAACTAATCATGTAGAGCAAAAGAGACGAGCCTTGTGTGGCAATAAAATTTCCTGCAGACATCGTTCCATGGTGCACGCAAAGCCAGCCCCCCTCCACCCATTTCGGATCGTAATAAAGAGGAAGATAACTGTTCTGAGGGGGGTTCGGAAGGAGAAGACCACTCCTATTTACCCCATGAGGTCTTCGCTCTAACTTGGCATGCTGATGTTGGTAATATCATGCATATGGTGCCTTGCATTGCTTATTGTATACATTAAAGATGTCATCTGCTTAGTTTAGACATGCTTTGTGTCAATGCCATCTGTTTAGTTTCTTTATCGTATATGTGAATCATGCAATGCCATGTTGTCTAGCCAGGCATCATATATGTGAATTTTGCAATGCCACCCTGGTTAGCCAGTCATCTTATATGTGAATTATATCATGCCATCATTTTTTTATTATGTGTTAAATTTGTCAACAATTTTAGTACATTCAATTACTCTTCATGTGCATCAGCCATTTGGCACGGTCATGGAAAAATCTGGAGTGGAAAGAAGGTCTTCAGAGCAGACACTGCTATCTGATGAAGCACATGTCTTGCTGGTTACCGATAGCTCCTCAGAGGAGGATTCAGAGATAGATGACCAGTCATATTTCCCCCTGAGGTGCATGCCCTAACTTGGCAGGGTTATGTTACTCATATCGTGCGTATGGTATCTTGCATTGCTATGTCATTTGCTTAGTTTAGACATGCTTTGTGTGAATGCCACCTGTTTAGTGTCTAATTACCATATATGTGAATTATGCAACGCCATCTTGTTGCAAGACATTATATATGTGAATGACGCAATGTTATCTTGTTGCAAGGCATTATGTATGTGAATTATGCAATGCCATGCTGTTTAGGCAAGCGTCATATATGTGAATTATATCATGCCGTCCTTTTTTTGTATTTCTCATTGCTTTTGTCGACAATGTTTGTATATTCAACTGCTCTTCCTGTGCATCAACCATTTGAATTGGTGATGGAGAAATCTGGAGTGAAAACAAGGTCTTCAGAGCAGACAATGCTACCTGCTGAAGCAGATATCTTGCTGGTTACAGATAGCTCTTCAGAGGAGGATTCAGAGGCAGATGACCAATCCTATTATCCCCCTGAGGTGTATGCTCAAACTTGGCAGGGTTATATTACTCATATAATGCATATGTTGTATTGCAATGCTTAGTTTTTACATCATATACACAATATTGAATGCCATCTCCTTAGTTGACATATCATATATGCAATTGCCCTCTTCTCACTTCCTTAGTATATAAATCATATATTTGAATTATGCATGCCACGATGTTTACATAGACAGCATGTATCTGAATTATGTCATGCCAACCCATTTTCTAAAGAGATAATATAGTTATATCATCTCATCCTGTTTAGATAGTCATCATATTTTAAATTATGTCATTCTATCCGTGAATTGTATCATGCCATCATGTTTCCATCGACGGCATGTTTGTGATTTATGGCATGCCAACCACTTTAATAGACACATCGTATAGTTATATCATGTCATCCTATTTACATAGTCATCATATTTTGAAGTATGTCATTCTATCCTGTTTAGTTAGCCATCATACATGTGAAATTATGTCATGCTATCCTATTTAATTAGCCATCATATATGTGAAATTATGTCCTGCTATTCTGTTTGCTTAGACAACATAAATGTGAATTATTTCATGCCCTGTTTTCTTCCCTACTATCCATTGCACCTGTCTATCTTACAATGTCTGTACATTCAATTACTTTTCTTGTTTATGAGACATTTCAATTGGAGGGAGTGATGGCAATATCTGTGGGAGTAAGAACACGATCTTCAGAAAAGATCGTGCTACCTGTCGATGCAGATAGAACCACGGTTGTACTTGCCCAAGAATCAGCCCTACCACACATAACCCTCACTCATGCAGATTGTACCCCTACCTAGTTGGACAGAGAACTAGCTACACCCCTTCTAACCCCAACCCCAGCAGATAGACACCCAGTTCCCGTTGACACAGCACCGTCTCCACCACAGAGCACCCAAACACGAGCAGTTAGTAAGGCAACTGCAGTGCCCAAATGACGAGGACCACCACTCCGAACCCGAAGTCAACGCTTAAAGCAGAAGAAGAATTGTGCTCAGGTTAGGTTCTGTAGCTATGGTTCATACTACTTTGCTCTTGCATCACTGTATTTACTGATACCAACCAATTTCAAATTTGAAGGATGCAATTGAACCTCCAATGGCGCAACAGGTATGTTTTAAACCTGTTTCTTCAATGTGTTTGGCTATTTGCTGTTGTAACTTGCTCTATGTTGATTTCAGTTTCAATTGAATAAACAGTTATGTTCTCATGCCATGCACATTATAAGTGTTGTTATTGCTGTGTAGTTTCCCACACTTATATTCTATCTATGCTGCTTTGTCTTAAATAGATACGATTCGAACTGTATCTATCTTGATTTGGCAACATAAACTAGAATGATATAGACCATACAGTGACCATACTACATAGATATATGTTTGTTTCATGCTGTTATCCTGTCCACCTTACTACTGAACTGGTTTACCAAAATGAGTTTCATATACTACATTGTAAACCTGAGATGTGTTTGTTTGTTTCTCTTTTAGAACGCGGATAAAATATTGGAGAAGAGTACCCTATTATGCAATGGTAAAGGAAGTAATGCAGATAAGGTTCAAGATAGTGAGACATCCCTGTTGGTCTCCAAGAAAGCTGATAAAAACTATATTGAGGACACTGAGACAACCCCAAAGTTCTGTCTTGATGTGGTGTTCGAGTTACTGGCTACCACTGCTAGCACCAGCTCTTCGAACTCGTTGCCTGAATCAGTTCGGTTTCTTGAGTCTCAACTTCAAGTTGAAAGACATCGATAAGATGTTATGTGGTAGGAAGCCGAAGGACTGAGGAAGTCCCTGCAGAATTCAGATGCATACTTTCTGGTGCAACAGCAAGCGCTGGAGGACTTAAGCGCCAAACAAGAGAAAGCTAATAAGCTTGCTAAGCATCTTGCCAGCATTATGGGTAACCAGGATATTGTCTCTTGAGCTCTTCTGAAGTGGTTTCAGTTCTGGACTTGTTTTTCTATGGCGTTTTATGCTGCTCTGTTCCCTGTATTTGCACTGGTGGCGAACTTTGATGCCCAGTGGATGTAATGTGTGTAATAGCCGTGATAGCCTAGTGTAACTTGCTTGCTTATTTATTTCCTTGTTGTCATGTTTATTTGTTTGCTTGTAGTCAGTGTAGTTATTTTTCTGCGGTTTGCTAGTGGCTGCAATAACCTATTTTTTAAAACTAGGTCACAATAACAATGGGCTAATATTTACTGTAGTGACACTGGACCTACGGGCCATAGAAACAGTGGGCCTTCTACGGGACGTATAAACAGTGGGCCTTGTACGGGCCATAGAAACAATGGGCCTTCTACGGGCCGTATCATCAATGGGCCTTATACGGGCAGTATGATCGATTGGCCAAACATGGACCAATAACAGGCCGCATAATGGCCGTAAACGGGCTAGAGTTGGAATCGTCCGTTCATGGGCCGACCATAACGGGCCATCGTTAATAGGCCGTATTTCATGACGCTATGAAAACGGCCTAACGTGTTAACGGACCACAAATGGGCCGACTATAACCACGGGCTGAATTTGGCCCATAAGCAGAAAATGACAGTAACGGTTCGTAAGTAAACGAATGCTGGAAATGAGCCCAAGAATAGATGGGCTCTGAGAAGGCCGAAAGATAACATGGACTGGAAACGGCCCAACGGAATAACAGGTCCTTAATGGGTATAAAGTGATACATTGTTCATTACGGGCCAGTTTCACCACGGGCCATTAATGGGTGTAAAGTAATACACTGTTCATTACGGGCCAGTTTCACCACGAGCCGTTAATAGGCCAAGAGTTACATAGGGCCTCATATGGGACGAAAGACATCATGGGCCATACATGGGCCAGAAGTGAAAACGGGCTGGAATCATATTGGGTGGCCCAGATGACGCTATTGGGCCTAATTCGGATAGGGCGTAATGGGCCTTGGGTTAGCAGGCTGTAAATGGGCTATAATGCGAACATGCCGTTAATAGGCTTTACATGGGCCGGCCCGCCACATTTTGACCAAGTCAAATGGGCCGGCCTTTTCACAGGAATGGGC
Organism: Triticum dicoccoides; assembly: GCF_002162155.2. Classification (NCBI taxonomy): domain Eukaryota; kingdom Viridiplantae; phylum Streptophyta; class Magnoliopsida; order Poales; family Poaceae; genus Triticum; species Triticum dicoccoides. The sequence continues at coordinate 683,957,225 of NC_041381.1, read as the reverse complement.
CTCTATTGGGTCGTGCCACATGTCGACGTATCATAGGCCCCTTCTGTCCAATGAGTGGATGACATCTGTCCCAACGGTGAGCCGACACGTGTTTCCTCCAGCCAATAATGATTTTACACGTGGAAAATCCCCATTGGTCGGGGCTGTTAACGGGTTATCGGATCCAAAACCCGACCCGATAGCTTAATGGCGTTCCGTTACGTTGGATGCCACGTGTCGGTCACCCTTGACGAAAGCACTTCTGTGACGCGCGATTTATCGTTATGGAAGTCGACACTTCCGTGATGATAATTTTGGTAATGTCATGGAATACATCTACGACAGCACAGGTATGACTATCTTGATTCTGTCATAAATTTGTCATGGATGTACATGCATGACAAAAAACGCGACCTACTGTGACAAACACGTATAATCACGGAAGTGTATTTTTTTGTAGTGACCAGCTTAGCCCCGGTCAGCAGCTTGGGCAGAACTGTGAAGAAGGTCAACTCCTGCACGTCGACGTCGCCGGGATCCTTGGTGCTTGTCACCTCCATTTCCACCTTGACGGCGTCGGTCGTGCCTTTGGGCTCCCCCGGTAGGCCGTTCGCCCACAGCTTGGCCATGTAGAGCGGCAGTGGGGACGCCCCCGCTCTGATCCAGACGACCGACACGATGATAGGTGCGCCGATGTCGAGCACGCCGTTGACCAAGAAAATCGCGCGACCGTCCTCCTCCAGGAACAGCAAGAGTCATGGCTCCGACAATGGCACTTGTAGCTGGAGCACCTTGCCGTACTGGATCCTGTGCACATGCATGGGATGCGCGGTGCTGATGTGGTGGTAGAGCACCGGCAGCGGGCCTTCATAGCCGCAGATGGGCACGGGGCACTTACAGGGCGCGAGCGGACACATGCTCTGGTGATCGGCGAGCTTGTGGTAAGTGACGTAGAGCCCACAGCCTTCGTGTGGGCACTCCACCCTCAGCAACGAAATGATGGCATCCACCGCCGTGTTCCGTACGTCGAAGCCACTGTCGTGCTCGCACTTCTGGCACTGCCGCTGGTTCCCGGGGCACTTGATGCGGCAGTCCGCACAGGCCAGGTGCCCTCCCTTGCACTATAGAAATCAATCGAACAACACATCAATCAAGAAACCTGCACCTTGCTCAATCAGCCGAACGGACGAGGTGTATTCGATCCTCATACACTGAAGGCATCAAGGGGTGGAGGCACAAGGGGCAGTGGAGCACGGTGAGGTCCATCGAGACCTTAGTGAGCTCCATCGTCGGGTCCTGTTCCGTCTACATGATCTCGCCCTCCTTGTGCACAACCATCTCTCGCTTGGACCGGGGCATGACAAAGCTTTACCGTCACATATTTTATACTCTGCACATAACTCTCCTCCCGCATACCAAGGAAGGCAGTAGTTTGAGTTTTCTGGACAAATTTGCCCCTACGCATGAGTAAGCTGCATAAATATTGACAGTAAATGCGCATGCAATGGTTGGCTGGTCCTCCTTCCTTTTCGCTTGAGTTGGCTTCCCCAGGCGGTCAAGCCGCATCTGGCGCTGCATGCGTTTGCCTGTAGCCATTTTCTGCTTTGGAAACTGGCGCGATTAATGGGGGCAGAACTAATCGAGCGGGGGCACAGATAGAAACCAACGCGGACGCACAGACTAATCTGAGAAAAACAAGAAAAATTATACGCAAAGTAAAAGGAATTGGAGGGAGTACTACTTCAAGGTGCATTAAATCAACACATGCAAGTATCAAAAGGAGAGTCACGGCATGCATGCATGCGTTGTAATTAATGCATCGGTAACCGCAAATTATTGAAATATATCGAGTGCAGTGCTTTGATGTGTCGCGTCAACTCGTATATCAACGAGAAGTTTGATTATCCTCTCCCTCGCGGACTTAACTGCACCTGCCTTTGGCTGTATGATAGGTTGGCCACCCAGCTGTCGGGCCCACCTGTCATACACGCAAAGGCAGGAGCGTCCCTCCCTCGCCCATGAGCGTGGTGGCTGGCAAGACTAGGAGAAGTTTTCGCTACATGCTCTCCCTCCCGCACGCGGTGGACATGCAACAGTTCAATCGGCGTCAGATGGCCATAAGCATACTGTAGTACTCCTCCAGTGCAGTAGTACTCCATCATTGTTCGACTTCCCGAAGAGGCAAAGAGCCAAACGCAGCCCAGACGCTCGTGTGGCAGTTTCATGTGTAGAGTAGTCTAGGATAGCGTGTACCGTGCCTGTCAGCTTAAAATCGTTGGGGTCAGCTCCATGCTATGTGGCCGTCTCGAAGTTTAAAAAAAAATAGTCTTCTGGCCCTACCTGTCACCCAGGTGATTGTAGTTTGCACGCTCATCTGGTCAAGACAGGAATATATATTTTAATTTGTGGTGGGTAAATGTTAGAGGTTGCAACAAATATATTTTACACTACGGGTCTTTCAGCCAAGTTTAGAGGCAAGCACGTGGGGCCAGTGTTATGATGTGTCGCGTCAACTTGTACAACGAGGAGAAGCTTGATTTTACTACTACACGCCTTCTCCCTCGCCCATGCACCCTGAGTCGAGGAGGTGGACGTCGTCGATGGATGCATCTCTTCTTCTTGCCTCCTGTAACCAGCACTACATCGCCTCGTGGCCTTAATGTTTTATTAGTATAGTACTCCCTCCGTTCCCAAACATAAGTCTTTCTAAAAGTTCCAGCAAGTGTCTACTACCTCCGTCCTGGTTTGTAGGTCCCTTTTGTATTTTGTGTCAAATTTTGACTAAAGATTTAACTAACAAAATGTTAATGCATGTCAAGAAAAATTATTTCATTGGATTCATATTTGAACATAGTTTTCAAAAATATAATGTTTGGTGACATGCGTGAACATTTTGTTAGTTTAATCTATGGTCAAAATTTGGCACGAAATACAATGGGGACCAATAAACCCGGACGGAGGTAGTACTACATACAGAGCAAAATGAGTGAATCTACACTCTAAACTATGTCTACATACATCTGTATGCTGTATTCCATTTGAAATAGTATCTAAAAAGGCTTATATTTAGGAACACAGGGAGTATATGGCATTTTTATTCCAATCGTAATGTTTTCACTTTGAGGTGGGGCCACAGTTGAGCAAACTGCTACGTCTTGAGCTTGCGTTGGTTTTCCTCGAAGAGGAGAGGGTGATGCAGCATAGTAGCGTAAGTATTTCCCTCAGTTTTTGAGAACAAAGGTATCAATCCAGTAGGAGGCTTCTCAACAAGTCCCACCAACCTACACAAACAAACAAAGAACTCACAACCAATGCGATAAAGGGGTTGTCAATCCCTTCACGGCCACGTGCGAAAGTGAGATCTGATAGAGATAGTATGATAAGATAAATATATTTTTGGTATTTTATAACATAGATGCAGAAAATAAAGATGCAAATAAAAGTAGATTGAAAGCAAATAGGATAAGAGATAGACCCGGGGGCCATAGGTTTCACTAGAGGCTTCTCTTGAGAGCATAAGTTTTACGGTGGGTGAACAAATTACTGTCAAGCAATTGATAGAAAAGCGAATAATTATGGAGCTATCTAGGCAAGATCATGTATATAGGCATCACATCCATAACAAGTAGACCGACTCCTGCCTGCATCTACTACTATTACTCCACACATCGACCGCTATCCAGCATGCATCTAGAGTATTAAGTTCATAAGAACAGAGTAACGCATTAAGCAAGATGATATGACATAGAGGGATAAACTCAAGCAATATGATATAAACCCCATCTTGTTATCCTCGATGGCAACAATACAATATGTGTCTTGCAACCCTTTCTTCCACTGGGTAAGAACACCGCAAGATTGAACCCAAAGCTAAGCACTTCTCCCATGGCAAGAAAGATCAATCTAGTAGGCCAAACCAAACCGATAATTCGAAGAGACTTGCAAAGATAACTCAATCATATAAAATATTTCATAGAAGATTCAATTATTATCCATAGATAAATCTGATCAGAAATCCACAATTCATCAGATCTTGACAAACACACTGCAAAAAGAGATTACATCGAATAGTTCTTCACAAGAGAGGGGAAGAACATTGTATTGAGATACAAAAAGAGAGAAGAAGCCATCTAGCTAATAACTATGGACCCGTAGGTCTGTGGTAAACTACTCACAACTCATAGGAGGGGCAATGATGTTGATGTAGAAGCCCTTCGTGGTGGATTCCCCCTCCGGCAGAACGCCGACGACGGCTCCAAGATGGGATCTCGTGGATACAGAAGGTTACGGTGGCAGAAATATTTCTTCAGGTGGCTCCCAGATGTTTTCGGGGTACGTAGACTTATATAGGAGGAAGAAGTACGTCAGTGGACGCCCGAGGGGCCCACGAGACAGGGGCGCCCTATAGGGGGGGCGCCCTCCAATCTCGTGGAGGCTCCGGTTGTTTCTTGACTTGCACTCCACGTCCCCTGGATCACGTTCGTTCCAAAAATCACGCTCCCGAAGGTTTCATCCCGTTTGGACTCCGTTTGATATTCCTTTTCTTCGAAATACTGAAATAGGCAAAAAAACAGCAATATGGGCTGGGCCTCCAGTTAGTAGGTTAGTCCCAAAAGTGATAATAATGTATAAAATAAAGCCCATAAACATCCAAAACAGGTAAAATAATAGATATGTTGGAGACGTATCCAGCACTCCCAAGCTTAATTCCTGCTCGTCCTCGAGTAGGTAAATGATAAAAAAGAAATTTTTGATGTGGAATGCTAGCTAGCATAATTCTCAATGTAATTTTCTTTATTGTGGCATGAATGTTCATATCCAAATAATACAAAATAAAAGTTCATATTGACAAAAGAAATAGTAATACTTCAAGCATACTAAGCAAAGTAATCATGTCTTCTCAAAATAACATGGCCAAAGAAAGTTATCCCTACAAAATCATATAACTTAATATAAGATGTTTTTTGACACTGTCATGGTGTGTCAAAAAACATCTTATATTAAGTTACAAAGGTAGTATTTCTGAAGTAACAGCTTGAAAGAAAACACATTTCCCTAAAAACACACACATTACCACATTAAGTACTCATACTTTTTTTTGTGGGAAAACACTCAGAGATTATAACATTGCGTTAAATCATGGGCTATAATCCCATAATTAAAAGATAATTAAAATTTAATACGAATCTTCCAAATAATACTCCAGGTAATAGACATCCCGAATGTGAAAGACAAAAAAAACAATCAACTATCTTTCGTGCATGCATGCATGACGCGACCCTGAGATGGAGGCGTCCACTTCACTGGTTCACCGGCGGCACGACGACGTCCTCCGCATCCTCGTCTTCGCAGTCCACCAGCCTCCAGTGTCCGTCGTCCCCCTTCACCATGCCTCTATTCCAAGGCACCCACCACCCCGCATGCACCCCGTGCTCCTCTCTCAGCGCATCGTACAACTTGTTCACAAGGGCTCGAACGCCCCTCTGGCCGCCGTCGGCGCGCCCGCCACACCGTGCAGGTAGCACTCCAGGTTGTGCCACACACGCTCGTTCCCGGTCGCCCTCTGTCAGCGATCAAGGCATCGAGGCAGATCCAAAGGGAGCGCGCGAAGGCAAGGAATTGACTCGTGGGCCTCCATCTCGGCCCACTCGCGATCGACATCTTCCCCAGTGGCTTGCACGCTCGAACTGGGCCCGTTAAGGGTGTACGTGAGGATATAACCGTTGGGTATAGTAGCGTGTGGATCTGGGATTGAACTGGTGGCTTCGGCCGAACCTCGCGAGTCGCGTGTGAGCTTGTACAGCCAGCAATGGCGGAATCCTTCCCCTAATTAGAATATCCACCTTCGATAGCTTACATTTGGTATCAGAGCCGTTCCATCCTGGAGTTCCCCCGCCATCCGCACCGCACCAGATTCTGTGAATTTCGCCGGCGAGAGGCCATGGAGAACCTGTTGGCGGAGGGCCGCAACATCCACGACTTCGTCAAATCCGCCGTCACCGACGATCTCGAGCAGCGCCTCAAGTCCCACAGTGACGATCTCCTCAAGTCCATGTCCAAGTTGCTTCAGGAGTCGACCAAGACCTTGGATGGCCTCATCACCGCCCGCGTCGATGGCGTCCATTCTGAGATCCATCTCGACATCGAGCAGATCCGCTCTGATCTGGAGCGGGTGGACAAGGTCGACTACGACGGGCGAGTGGGAGGTCCTTCTACCACTCGAGAGGCGATGAATCACAATCTCTACGTTTCTCCTCAGGCCCGAGGTATGCGATATTTAGTCTCCCCATGAATTGGTGGCTCTGGATCAAGGGGATCAGTTCAGTTCAGGGCCCCGGGTCGAGTTGCCACGATTTGATGGTTCTAATCCATGGTTGTGGCAAACGAGATGTGAGGATTATTTCAAGTTGTGGGGTACGCATCATAGCAGGTGGATTTCATATGCTACTGCTCAGTTTGAAGGCGCAGCCGCTCGCTGGTTGGAGTCAGTGCAGAGGAGGACTGCAGATCTGCATTGGGCTGAATTTTGTAACCTATTGCAAGGGAGGTTTGGCCGTAATCAGCATCAGAATCTGTTGCGTAAGATGTTCAGAATCAACCAGACTGGAACTGTAGAGGAATATGTGGAGCAGTTTGCAGAGTTGTATGACCAGCTCACGGCCTATGAGAGCAACCCGGACCCCTTGCATTACACCACTCGGTTCATTGATGGATTGAAACCAGGAGTTGGAATGGCAATAGCTATGCAAAACCCCCGGGATCTTGACACCGCTTATGAGTTGGCTCTGCTTCATGAGGAACTGGGAGAACTGCAGTACAATACTATCAAAATAAGTACAACAGCAACTGGTCAGTATCAGTATAAGGCCAAACCTATAGAAGAGAGGAAACCTGCTGATAGTCACAGGACACTGTCAACTGAAGATAAATGGACCTCATTGAGAAATTACAGAAAGGCAAAAGGGTTGTGCTTCATTTGCGGGGATAAATGGTCCAAGGATCATCAGTGCAAGTCCACGGTTCAGTTACATGTGGTATATGATCTTATTGAACAGTTGCAGAGCTCTTCTCCTTCTCTTGAGGATTCAGATAGTGACTCTGATAACTTAATGTTGCTGTCAGCAGCTGCTATTGGTAATATTGTTTCTGTGTTATCCCTATCATTGCCAGTAAACATCAGGGATGCAGATCTTAAGTTTTTGGTTGATTCAGGCAGCACCCATTCCTTTTTGGATAGTTCTCTATACCACATTCTATCAGGAGTTACTGAAATAAAAGCAGTCACTGTCAAGGTAGCAGGAGGAGGGAAATTGATATGTTCTCACCAAGTGAAACAGTGCCAATGGGGCTTTCAAAGACAGAAATTCTCTCATGATTTCAGGCTGTTATCCCTGGGTGGTTATGATGGTATTTTGGGCCTAGATTGGCTGGCAAAACACAGTCCCATGTACATTGATTGGGACCAAAAGTGGTTCTCATTCCAATACAATGGTGCTACAGTTACCTTGCACGGAGAACTACCTGAGGAGTGTGCTTTTACTGTCATGGCTATTTTTTAGCACACCAGTTCTGAACAAAGGAAGAAGCTACCAGAAATTCAAGCCCTACTGGACCAATATGCAGTGGTTTTTTCTCCACCTACTGGATTGCCTCCCAGAAGGAAGTTTGACCACATCATACCTTTAATTCCTAGGGCACAACCAGTGTCTATCAGGCCTTACAGAATTCATCCCCACTTAAAGCTTGAAATGGAGAAGCAAGTGCAAACAATGTTAAAGGAAGGTCTGATCTAGGTGAGTAATAGCCCATTTTCTTCTCCTGCTCTGATGGTCAAGAAAAAAGAAGAGGGAGATTGGAGGCTGGTCATTGATTTCAGACATGTTAATGCCCTCACACTGAAAAGTAAGTATCCTATTCCTGTTATAGATGAGTTATTGGATGAACTTGCTGGGGCCTGTTGGTTTTCCAAGTTGGACCTTAGAGCTGGATATCATCAAATCAGATTGGCACCAGGAGAGGAATTCAAAACTGCCTTTCAAACACATTCTAGCCATTATGAGTTCACTGTAGTAGCTATGGGTCTGACTGGAGCACCTAACACCTTCCAAGGGGCAATGAACACAGATTTAGCTCCAGTTCTGAGAGGAGAGGACCAGTGTGCAGTTTGTTTCTTTGATGATATTCTTATATTCAACACTCTCAAGGAGCATTTTATACATCTAGAGAAGGTGTTGAGCATTCTGTTGGAAAAACAGTGGAGAGTCAAATTAAGCAAGTGTGATTTTGCTAAGCAAGAAATTGCTTTTTTGGGCCATGTCATTAGTGACAAGGGAGTTTCTACTATGCCAGTAAAATTGAAACTGTCAAGAATTGGCCAGTGCCTGCTGATGTCAAACAAGTTAGAGGATTCTTGGGTTTAACTGGATATTACAGGAAGTTTATAAAAAAATATGGACTAATTAGTAGGCCCCTGACTGACTTGCTAAAAAAGGGTACTATTTTTGTGTGGACACCAGCTACAGAGCTAGCCTTCCAAACTCTGAAGGAAGCTCTTGTTAATGCCCCTGTGCTAGCCTTACCTGATTTTTCCAAACAGTTTGTGGTTGAAACTGATGCCTGTGATGTTGGTATTGGTACTGTTCTCATGCAACAAGACCATCCCATTGCTTTTGTCAGCAGAGCACTAGGTCCTAGAAATAGAGGTTTATCTGTGTATGAGAAGGAATATTTAGCTATTTTATTAGCTATTGAACAGTGGAGGCCATATCTGCAATTCCAGGAATTCATTATCAGAACAGATCAGAGGAGCCTGGTTAATCTAACTGATCAGAGGTTGCATACCCCTTGGCAACAAAAAGCACTTACAAAAATGATGGGGCTTCATTATAGGGTTGTCTACAAAAAAGGATCTGACAATTCTGCAGTTGATGCTCTCTCTAGAAGACCCCAGGCAGATTCTCTGGTACTAGCAATTTTTGGTGTCAAACCTAGTTGGCTTGAGGAAGTTATTGTCGGCTACATGCATGATTCCAAGGCTCAAGAACTACTGCAACAACTACCAGTGAAGCCTCACTCCAACAGCAATTTCAAAATAATCCAGGGAGTATTGAGATACAAAGGCTGCATTTGGGTGGGCAATGACAATGAGTTGCATGTCAAAATTTGTCAGGCTTTCCATGACACTCCTCTGGGTGGACATTCAGGTTTTCCTGTCACTTACAAAAGAATTAGGGCACTTTTTAAGTGGGTTGGTATGAAGAAACAAATACATCAGTTTGTACAGTCTTGTCTAGTCTGTCAGCAAGCAAAACCAGAGAGAGTGGCATATCCAGGACTGCTATCTCCCTTACATGTTCCTGCCAAGGCTTGGGAAACTGTCACTATGGATTTCATCTCAGGCCTGCCCTCTTCTGATCAATATGATTGCATCATGGTGGTTATTGACAAGTTTACCAAATATGGGCACTTTATTCCTGTCAAGCATCCATACACTGCCCAGAAGATTTCTGAATTGTTTTTAGACAACATCTACAAACTTCATGGCATGCCTCGTTATATTGTGTCAGATAGGGACCCTGTGTTCACTAGCAGGTTTTGGCAGGCCTTGGTGAGGAGGACAGGAGTTGTACTTAACATGAGCACAACCTATCATCCAGAGACAGATGGCCAAACAGAGCGTGTCAATCAGCAAGTGGAGTGCTTCCTGAGATATTTTATCAGCGCTCATCCAAAGAAGTGGGCAAGGTGGATTTCTCTTTGTGAATTCTGGTACAATACAAATTGGCATTCAGCACTCAATAAATCTCCCTTTGAGGTTCTTTATGGCCATAGTCCTAGATACTTTGGTATTTCAACTTCGGATGCAGTCGATCCTGTTGATCTGCAGCAATGGTTGGATGCCAGGGAAGTGGTTCAACAGTCAGTGCGCCAGCATCTGTTGCGTGTTCAACAGAGAATGAAACATCAGGCTGACAAGAAATGCACGGAGAGAACATTTGTTGTGGGTGATCGCGTGTTCCTCAAACTCCAACCGTATGTGCAGTCGTCTGTGGCACATAGGGAAAATCACAAACTTGCCTTCAAGTATTTTGGGCCATTTTTTATTCTGGAGAAGATTGGGGAAGTGGCATACCGCTTACAGTTGCCAGCATCTAGCCGTATTCATCCGGTTTTCCATGTTTCGCAGTTGAAGCGATGTGTGCAGCCACACCAGGAGGTATTCAGGTCACTTCCTTCTGTAGACGCTCATCTTCAGTTTCCTGTTAAGATTCTGCAGGAGCGGATTCGCTGCGCGGACCACCGATCGGTGGCGCAAGTTTTGGTCCAATGGAGTGGAGGGGATGCTTCTTCGGCAACCTGGGAGGATAAGGATTCGCTTCGTCAGTTGTTTCCGCGTGCGCCGGCTTAGGGACAAGCCGGTTCTGAAGAAGGGAGGAATGTCAGCGATCAAGGCATCGAGGCAGATCCAAAGGGAGCGCACGAAGGCAAGGAATTGACTCGTGGGCCTCCATCTCGGCCCACTCGCGATCGACATCTTCCCCAGTGGCTTGCAGGCCCGAACTGGGCCCGTTAAGGATGTACGTGAGGATATAACCGTTGGGTACAGTAGCGTGTGGATCTGAGATTGAACTGGTGGCTTCGGCCGAACCTCACGAGTCGCGTGTGAGCTTATACAGCCAGCAATGGCGGAATCCTTCCCCTAATTAGAATATCCACCTTCGATAGCTTACAACCTCAGGTACGGCGACGCGCCGGTGTCGATGGCCAGTGTTCGGAGCCCACGTCGTGGTATAGCAGCGCGGGGTACCTTTTTTTTTTTTGCATCGAAGCGCCGGATACCTGGGCGCGAGGCTTGCATTCGCTTCGGAAAAGTGATCCTTAATCCTGCGAGTACGTGCACGCAGCACCAAGCTTGCCTCTTTTTTTCTTTTCTTGATTGAGGGTACCAGCAAGCTTGCCTCTTTTTTTCTTCTTCTTCTCCTTTTGTCTCCTCTGCCACGCGCACGCGCGCTGACTCACGCCTATTCTCCTCTCTCAAAACTCAAGAATTCCCTTTGTTGTTAGTCAACAAAATAAATCAATCAACCACGCACCAGCGCTCTCGCCGCTCAGCTCCCCCCTACGTACCTCCATGCTATTCATCTTCCTTTCTTTCTTTTTATTTTATTTAAACATCCTACCTCGATCAAAACCACATTCGCCACCGCGCTCGCGATTTGAGCCCTACGCCGGCGTCATTGCCGTCTTCCTCGTACGTCTCCGGCCAGCATATCCTCCTCCATCGCTCAATCGATCTATCTCCAAAATAATACATACATGCACCCCATATATTGATCGCCTCCCCGTAACCACGTGTTCCACGCCTCTGCCCGCCATGGCCGATCACCACGCCGGCGCCGATGAAGCAGCAAATCATTAAAGGGTGACCACTTTCTCTTTGGGACGCCGCACGCCCGTCCGTTTCCCGCCCAACGTCACCCGTCTGTCGCTGAGCTCCAACGTCCGCTCCTCCCCTCATGCATGCTGATGCTGGCAGTGCAGTTCCTTGACGAGCTCCCCCCAGAAAAGCTCACTATTTTTCCTTACCAGACAACAATAGGGGAAATACCCTTTGGCTCCCGCATGTATATACACCCTATATAGGTATACTGATTTTAAATAATTAAACAAAAAGTTCAAAAGAAGATTAAACTTGACTTACTTGCGCACTAGTATATAAATTTTCACAAAAAATAAAACCAACGTTGACTTCACAGCGAAAAATAAGAAATTTATTTGCTATTATAGGTCACTATTCACACTATTTTGACCAAAAAAAATTCTTATTTTAAAAGAAGTCAAAGAGGAATTTTCTTTTTGTGGAACTTTTCTCACTAGTACAATGAAAGGTTAAGTTTATTTCAAAAGTATTTTCAGATTTTTTTTTTACTTTCTGTTGAATTGCTAATTTTTTTTCATATAGGGTACATATGTACTCAGGAACCAAACGTTCCCCTCCGCGGAGGGAGTAGCTACGATGCACGCATATTGTGTGTTCGGCCGAACGGTGCTCCACGCATTGCGACCGACGAACCACACAAGGTCAGGAGCTGCCGACGTCGGCGCCGTTGTCCATCGTCCCAGCCGAGAACCACGCCGACCCCGTATCGTTGTACAATCCTCTCTTCTCGGCATATCTGGACGAGCCTCTAGCCCCGCCTCTCCCTCGTCCGCTACTCCATCTGTCTCATAATATAAGAGCGTTTTTGTCACTAGTGTATT
>NC_041381.1:683941725-683944194 GCF_002162155.2 Triticum dicoccoides | reverse complement strand
CACGCCGACCCTGTATCATTGTCCAATCCTCTCTTCTCGGCATATCTGGACGAGCCTCTAGCCCCGCCTCTCCCTCGTCCGCTACTCCATCCGTCTCATAATATAAGAGCGTTTTTGTCACTAGTGTATTATGGGACGGATGGAGTAGCTACGATACACGCATACCGTGTGTTCGGCCGAACGGTGCTTCACGCCGTGCGACCGACGAACTACACGAGGTCAGGAGCTGCCGACGTCGGCGCCGTTGTCCGTCGTCCCAGCCTAGCTAGAACCACGGCGACCCCGTATCGATGGAGAGACTGCATGCGACGGCGATGACCAAGGAGAAGGCCTAGTTGTCGGTAAGAACGGATCGACGTGCGACCACGCCAGCACGTCCGTACCCACGCGCATGGTTTTCAATTTCAGTTTCAGAAAAATTTCAGCACCCACCGAAATCAATGAAATTCAGTGAATTTCAGTGATTTCAGTTTTCATTTCAGCCAAATGACCAAAATATTCACTTGAATTCAATTAAAATTTTGAAAAATTTAAAAAATATTTTGAAAAATATTGGACTTGTTGTGCTATACTGAAATTGCTGAAATATTTTGGCCGAAACATAATATTTCAGTGTCTGCTGAAATTACTGAAATTCAGTGAATTTCACCAAAATCTCACTGAAAGTGAAAACCAACCTATAAATGCAACCAAGGGCATGGATGGATAGAGGATGACATGTAGATCAAAACATGTTTAGTGATCATCTTCAGATTATGCATAGAATGTTTAGTAGCAACATGTTTATATAGCACCACGAAATAACAGATTCAGCGTAGCAAAACAGCAAATCATGTACCCTACTTAACAAGCTCGATTCACTCACCACAAGTCATTGCATGACAAGATAAGCATAGCATCATCAAGAAGACATGTTTGAATCTGTAATATAATTTGCCATGTTTACGTGGGTGCCATCATATTTTCTGATCCTTTTTGGCTTATGGTCACTAAAGGACTTTTGATCTATGCAGTTAGTAGATTCATGCCATGCCTTTGTTTGCCATGATAAGTTCCTGTAACATGTTGTTTGATAGCTCTGAACATTGCATCGTGATGTTATTTTCTGCAAAGTCTGAAATTGTTATAACTTGCAATCTTATCATGTGTGTTTGAGTATGTTCTAGTGATTTCTGGAGATAGCTCAGTGTTCATGTTTTGTTATGCTTTACCTGTACATCATGCTCATGACTTTTGTTTTCATGTTGAGATGCTGTAGCTTATTGTTTTGATGCTTGCAATATGCCTAGTTGTTGTTTTGGACAGCTTGTCCTTTAAACTTGTTTCAGGTGTGTGCATTGAACCGTTGCTCCGTTTTGAGTGTGCTCTATATGAAACTTGCTTAGTTTTGCATGTAGTTTCATATTATCATGTTGCATCCTTGTTTTGAGGTGTTTGCTTGATGTTTGTATGCATTTTGCATCAATACCATGTTTAACTTGTATTGCTCATATCTTCTAGGCCATAGCTCCAAATCTAATGAACTTTATATGTAACTTGACTAGAATCTCGTGTAGATCATCTTGGTGCATCTTAACTTGATGTTTAACTACTTGAACATAAGGTTTATTTAGATCTAGACCAAATTCGAAATATGCATATGAGGACTTACCGGAATTGTTATATGTTGTTCCCGACCTCATTTAAACTTGCCTTGATGTGTTGCTCTTGTTTGCATCGTCTCTTGCCATGAGTAGCTTCATGTAGTCTTTTCATGCATCATGCTTGGTTGTGCATCATGCCTTGTTCATGTGTGGTGTGTTTACCTTGTTGTGTGCTTCTTCTCGATAGTTCCCGTTTCGTTGCGATCGTGAGGATTCCTTCGTCTATGCTTGGTTCGGCTTCATCCATTCGTCTTCTTCATGGACTCGTTCTTCTTCCTTGCGGGATTTCAGGCAAGATGACCGCTACCCTGGATCTCACTACTATCATTGCTATGCTAGTTGCTTCGTTCTATCGCTATGCTGCATTACCTATCACCTGTTTATCAAGCCTCCCATATTGCCATGAACCTCTAACCTTTGACACCTTTTCTATGCAAACCGTTGCTTGGCTATGTTACCGCTTTGCTCAGCCCTCTTATAGCGTTGCTAGTTGCAGGTGAAGTTGAAGATTGCTCCATGGTGGACATAATTTTGGTTGGGATATCACAATATCTCTTATATTATTAATGCATCTATATACTTGGTAAAGGATGGAAGGCTCGGCCTTATGCCTGGTGTTTTGTTCCACTCTTGCCGCCCTAGTTTCCGTCATACCGGTGTTATGTTCCCGGATTTTACGTTCCTTACGCGATCGGGTGATTTATGGGACCCCCTCGACAGTTCGCTTTGAATAAAACTCCTCCAGCAAGGCCCAACCTTGGTTTTACCATTTGCCTCACCACCACCTACTTTTCCCTTGGGAGTCGCTCTCTCGAGGGTCATCTTT
>NC_041381.1:683876569-683941169 GCF_002162155.2 Triticum dicoccoides | reverse complement strand
CCCTCAGGGAAACTTGAGGGTTGGTTTTAGTTGTACGTAGTGTTCATCCGGTGTTGCCCTGAGAACGAGATATGTGCAGCTTCTATCGGGATTGTCGGCGCATCGGGCGGTCTTGCTGGTCTTGTTTTACCATTGTCGAAATGTCTTGTAAACCGGGATTCCGAGTCTGATCGGGTCTTCCTGGGAGAAGGTCTATTCCTTTGTTGATCGCGAGAGCTTGTCATGGGCTAAGTTGGGACACTCCTGCAGGGTATAATCTTTCGAAAGCCGTGCCTGCGGTTATAGGCAGATGGGAATTTGTTAATGTCCGGTTGTAGATAACTTGACAACAGATCCGAATTAAAACGCATCAACCGTGTGTGTAGCCGTGATGGTCTCTTTTTGGCGGAGTCCGGGAAGTGAACACGGTTTCTGGGTTATGTTTGACGTAAGTAGGAGTTCAGAATCACTTCTTGATCATTACTAGTTGACGACCGTTCCGCTTGCTCTCTTCTCGCTCTTATTTGCATATGTTAGCCACCATACACTTAGTCGCTGCTGCAGCCTCACCACTTTACCCCTTCCTTTCCCTTTAAGCTTTGCTAGTCTTGATACCCATGGTAATGGGATTGCTGAGTCCTCGTGGCTCACAGATTACTACAACAACAGTTGCAGGTACAGGTTTTGTGATGATCATGATGCGAGAGTGATGTTTGCTTGTATTGGAGTTCTTCTTCTGCTTCTTCTTCGGTCAGGGATAGGTTCCAGGTCGGCAGCCTGGGCTAGCAGGGTGGATGTCGTTTGAGTTTCTATTTGTGATTCATCCGTAGTCGGATGATGCTCTGATGTATTGTGATGTTGTATTCGTGTGGCATTGTATGCCTCTTGTATGTATCCCCATCTATTATGTAATGTTGATGTAATGATATCCACCTTGCAAAAGCGTTTCAATATGCGGGTCTATCCTTGGTGGGACCTTCGAGTTCCTTTTGGATAGGGTCGCATATTGGGCGTGACAAGTTGGGAGTTCCTTGGTGGGTCTCCTACATGCATGGCATGCTTGTCTATATTGTACGTACATGCATATATACTACTCCACTAAAAATATACTGCTATATATGTATACGACCCAATGAGATTATACATCAACCGATCGCTAGGGATCCGTCTTTTTTTTCTTCTGAATTGGAGGCAAAGGATTTACATCATCAATTAATTAGCAAGAAAATAATTGTCCAATTAATTTATAGAAAATCAGGCGAAAACCGATACAAACATGCCACATGTGAAGTACTCACAAAGCATGAAACTCCATGACCATAAACGCATGTGCTCAACAAGAATACCTCGATTAGAGGCAACGAACACCATCAAACACATGGAGACAATCCAAACCACAGAGACGGTCCAAAAAACTTGAGAAACATCCATTAAGCAACAGTCGTCGTCTTCCCTATAACACCACTCTTCTTCATCTACAAAGACTGCTTGGTGCGCATGCGTGCACGACGACAACGATTTGTATTTTTCTTGAAAGCCTAGAAGCAGCCACGTGTACAAGAACCCGATGCATGCACCTACGTATAAAGTAGTACGTACAAAACTATCTTGGGTTCGACGTGAAACGAGAATCTGATGCATGCACCTACTACTTTACCTGCAAAACTATCTTGGGGTCGAGGTGAAACGAGAACACGATGCTCCTTGATATATCTACTAGAAACAAGTAAATGGTAATCACTCTAGCTAGTGTACAATATCTCGCCACCCTTTCGGCCGGTGACTCGGCCTCCCGCCTCTATGCGACGATGGTGTGTGCATTCCGGGGGTGGGGTTGTGGGCGGCATGGGTGCTGGCCATTGATCGTCAACGAGTCCATGACTCGACTTTCACGCGGTGATGCATGAATCCGGAAGAGAGGCAAACAAGATGGACTAGGCGCACGGAAGATCGATCAAAGCGCCGCAGGGGGCGACGTCTCACATGATTGCAAATAACTGCATGATTTTTTTTTCCTAACCATGTTTGATCCCATGCATCATAACACACGGGTCTAGCAAGTGTGTGCTAGTGGGAGAGGGCTAGCCAATGGACCAGGGAACAACTTAAACAAGCGCATGTTATATTTGTTGAGCCAGTATCACATGAAGGGAACGAGCGGTTTGGAACCGAACTCAGCCTTAGGCGACAAACACCTATCCAATATCTCTTGCCATGTTTCCCGCTCATTTTCTTCGGGCCAATACCTCTTGCAATTTCTTCCTGCCGATGTCTCCTGACATTTTCTCTCCCTCATTGCTTCTGCTCGCCAACATCTCCTGCTCATTTCTCATGGCATTGTTTTAGTGCCCCCTATGCCCCATCAAACTTGCTTCCCCGCTCATGTCGGTCATCTTGTTGGGGCATGCAGAATGAACGGGTAGAGAAGCACCCAATGCACTGAGTCGACTGAATCTAATCAAATAGGTGGCACATATTTATAATTGTCTTGTGTGTCCCTAGTGAAAAGGGCATTGATGAGTGGCACCCATGTAATGGGAAAAATATAGAGGTTTGCAGTAAAAACACAATTGTACATTTTTGTTAGTTTCACATATTTACCTTGAACATGTTTGTTAGACATAGTTTTTCGGGTTTATAATAGTTCATTTTTAAAAACCTAACCTAAGAAGATGTGTGCGTGCCGAAGAGAAACTTTGATGGGCTTTATTTGCATGGGAGAGGGCACCATAGGATCTGGACGGACAGATGAGATCAGCAAGAGGGGGAAGATCAATCCGTGGGAGGTCCATGTCGACCAATGATAATGCGACCTCTCGATCCGGAGAGGACCGCGGCCTCTTCTCCGGCGAGGACGGGGCCGTACTTGAGGAAGGCGCGCTGGACCGCAGGCCTCGCTGCCTACGGATCTGACCGCGCCTGGCCTCTCCTGGCGGCGGCGTGCTCTCCGAGAAGAAGAGGGAGCGCACGCCACCACCGCGCCAGAGGAGGAGACGGGGTTGGATATGCGTAAGGAGGAGGAAGAGAAGGAGTCCGTGGAGCTGGACCTCGCCATGAACGGTACCCCTGCCTGCTTCCACCCCGAGGGCCGGGTACGTCCCTCAATTCCTTGCGCTCTCTTCCTCCTAAGCCAAGCCTTTTTGGCTGTTTCCCTGCTCGTGCTCACCTACGGTGAGGTGTTCAAGTCGATTTTTCATTACATCGACCACCTCTTCTGCCTCAGGAAAGATCCTATCCGTGACCTGCTCCTTGCTTGGCCATCTGCTTGCTATTTCACCTTGGGCCATCTGCGGGAGAATATCACAGGATACCAACACTTATATGCTCCCATGATACCAATTCAAAAAAATTAAATTTAAGTGTGTCAAAAAATTTCGAAAAAAATCATAGATGTTCTCAACATATGTGTCTACAAGCCCTAAAAAAAATCAGATCGAAAATTTGATATACATATTGAGAAACAAAAAAGACAAATCTGTTGTGAATAGTGTAGTTTTTCTACACTATTCATGTTTTGTCTTCATTAACACTATTCATGCTGAATTTGTCTTTTTTGTTTCACATTATACAATTTGAATTTGGATCTGATTTTTTAGGGCTTGTAGACACATATGTTGAGAATATCTATGATTTTTTTCAGAATTTTTTGACACATTTAAATTTGAATTTTTCAAATTGGTATCATGGGAGCATATAAGTGTTGGTATCATGTGATATTCTCCCGGCCATCTGCTTGCTATTTCACCTTGGGCCATCTGCTTGCTGTACGTAGAGGTGATAAAAAGCAATTCGCCAGATCTGTCCATCCACACCCAGACGGCCATGTAGGATTTGTTCGTTATGTGCCATCAATTATGCCAGCAGTTTTTTTTTACTTGCTTAAAAAAATCCATGCTTGCTTGCCTGTGCATTTCGTTGCCAAATACTCAGGCTACCAAATAGTATTGCAGATGCCGACCAAATAAATTCTCCTTCTTTTGGATTCAGTGTAAACACAGCTGGACTGCATTTTTCGAGTCTACTTAACATTCTGAATTGATGATGTGCAGGCTGCTACTCAAGTGCTGGTTCAAGGTGTCATGCATGGGGTAACTAGAAGTTAATCCTCTTCTAATTTGCTTCTCCTCGATTGATTGCGCGCCGGGAGAGGCCGTGGTGGTCACTGCTTCCTCCGTCCTGTTTGCATCGCCTCCGCCAACAGTGCGCCACTTGCTTGCTGTACGTACAGGTGAGACCACCATCTCCCCTCTCTGTCTATCCAATCCACTTAAGTGCCATATGCCATCAATCATGTAGGCAGTTCTTTTTTTTTCTTGCTTAAAAATACTGTGCATTGAAGAACTGTGAAGTCATGTGTGATGTGCAACATTGGCAAGTGCTAAGTAAAACATTGATATGGATATTTTGGGTGATATGGATACTTGTGCGATGTGATATGGATACTTGTATTGGGCTGAATACTTTGCTAATGGTGTGCTGATCCATTAGTTTCTTGTGTGAAAATATGGCGTGAGTTGTGTGAAACTTACCCTGAGTCAAGTCGTGGACTTGTGCTCGTTCTGGTTATTTGTTGTGTTCACTTTCAGGTGTTGCCAAAGCTGGAGGAACGTGGTCGATGACAGGATCGAGGGACGAAGCTTGGGAGAAGCTGAGGTCTGGGGATCATGGTCATGCGGGGCGTTCGTGCGAAGGAACAATGGAAGTGAAGGCTACGATGATCCGGGAGGGCACCGGTTTGTCGTACATGGCTTGTACCGGAGATGTACGGTACTGAAGACGTCACGAGGTGCAAGGTGTGCACATGTGTTTGCGCGCACGGCAGCGGCAGCAGATCGATCGGGCGAGTCGAGCGGGTGCGGCCCAGTCCAGCGCGGGCCGCCCGTATGGCAGGCGTGCGGATCGATGGAAGGCGGCGTGCGCAACGGAGGCCGTCAGCCAGGCTCACGCGCAAGAGCGGATTTTGCTCGTTGCATGTGTCTGCAGCTGAGCGTACATAGGCTAAATGCCAGGAGGAGCAGGCCCAGCGTGGCCCATGCAGCAAACGAGGTGAGCGCTCACGCACGAGAGCAGACACAGCTCGTTTCCGTGTCTGGTGCTGAGCGTTCGGTCCGGCGCAGCCAGCTCGGACGTCAGTTTCGTTTTTGATATGGACTCTTTTTAGGTGTTGCCTAGTTCTATAAATAGAGGGGTCCAGGCCACGGTTTAGGTGGAGAAAACGTGAGGGAACTCAGAGTTTTAACCTAGAGCTATTCTTGGAGAGTTCTTGGATACACGTTTGCATCTTCTGTAATCGATCGACATCGTTGCAATAAAGTGATCTTTGGCGGTGTCATCTCTGGGCTTCTCTAATCTCGGTGAAATTTTCGTGTTAGATTTCTCTAATACT
Source organism: Triticum dicoccoides (assembly GCF_002162155.2). Lineage (NCBI taxonomy): Eukaryota > Viridiplantae > Streptophyta > Magnoliopsida > Poales > Poaceae > Triticum > Triticum dicoccoides. The sequence continues at coordinate 683,935,804 of NC_041381.1, read as the reverse complement.
TTGCTGCAGGTTTTTTCACGAGATCGAGGGAAGTTTGTGGTGCGATTAATCTATCTTTCTTGCTAATTCTCGAAATTAGATCTAGATTGATTTTCGCAGTCTTCTGTCAGCTGTTACTGTCCTGATCATAACTTTTGATTGGTAACTCCGATTAAGCTGATTCTTGTTGCGTTGATTAGATATTTTCCGTAGCTTTAATTGGAGTATTCATACGCATTTTTTGGTTCAGCAGATCTTGATATACAACTGTTTTACCATCACGAACAGATTAGAGTTTCAGGGTTTGAAATTTGGGAAAAGTTGTAATTTGCTTCCGCGCAATCATTCACCCCCCCTCTGATTGCCTATCTCGATCCCTCAATTGGTATCAGAGCAAGGTTTTTCTAATTTATCTTAACCGGTTGATTAGAATTGCTAGACATGGATAGGTATTCTACCAAACCCTGTATTTTCGATGGTGTTGATTTTCAGTTCTGGAAGGCGAAGATGAAGGCATACATCATGGCGCAAAGTTACGCCATCTGGGAGAAAGTCGCCAAGCCCTACGTGCTTCCCGCAGACGATGCAATCACGCCAGCAAACTTGGTTCATGTGGAGAACAACTACAAGGCGAGGAACTTCATCATCCAAGGTCTACAACGGAGTGACTTCGACCGTGTCTCTCACCTTGCATCCGCTCATGAGGTATGGAACGCACTTTGTAGCTATCATGAAGGATCAAACTCAGTTAAGGAAGTACGTCAGGACATGTATAAAAAGGAGTACATGAGGTTTGAGATGAAAACAGGTGAATCTTTGGATGAATTTTTTGCTCGCTTTAATAAGATTCTCAGCAATCTACGTGCATTAGGTGTTACCTATACTGATGCTGAGACTTCTAGGCAGCTTTTGAGTGCTTTAGATATGTCCATCTGGGAGATGAAAGTTACATCTATTAGAGAGTCTACTGTCATGAGCACACTTACACTTGATATCTTATATTCAAAACTGAAAACTCATGAATTAGACATTCTTGCTAGGAGAACTGGTTCTAAATCAATTGCTCTTGTTACTAACCCTAGCAACTCTAATGATGGTATTTATTCGCATTGCTATGCACTGTCTTCTTTGTCTCAACTAACCGATGAACAGCTAGAGCAATGTCCAGAAGAAGAATTGGCACTCCTCACTTCTCGTTTTTCACGTGCCCTACAAAATGTTCGCTCGAGGAAGAGAGGTGGGAACAACATTCCAAGGTGTTTTGAATGTGGTGATCCCAACCACTTTCGCCAAAGCTGCCCCAAGTTTTTATCCAAGATGGCGAAAGAAGGGGATAGGGATAATTCTGTCAAGGAGGACAAGAAGAATAAGCGCACTTTCAACATTAAGAATAAGAAGAGGGGTGACTTTGCTCGAGTGGTGGCTCACAGTATTTTCTCGGTCATCAATGAATATGGTGAACCATGCTTGAGTGATGTGGACATCGAATCCGATGAAGATGATGCAACCAAAGCCAAGCGCGACATTAGTGGGATGTGTCTTATGGCTGGTAGCAAAAGTGCTACCTCCTGCGACGACTACGACAGCGACAACAACAATGAGGTAGAACTTTCTTATGATGAATTACTTGAAAGTGCCAGCAAACTGAGCTCCTTACTAGATCATGCCACTAAAAGAATTAAGAAATATGACTTGAAAATTGCATCTCTGAATTCTGAAATTACTAGACTTAAATCTATGATTCCTGATGATGATTCTTGCAAGTCTTGTAATTCTATCTATTCTGAGCTTACATCTTTGCGTTTTATTCATGATGATACTCTTGATAAGCTTAGAACTGCATTAGAAAACAATGAGAAGCTTGTTGTGCATAAACGTAAAGAAATTAATAATGTTAGCGTGGATACTTCTGATTTGACAGATTCAACTTCGTGTAATAATTGTCATATTCTTGAATTGAAGTTGAAAGATGCAAATGCTAGGGTTTCTCATGTTGAAAATGCTTTACATATCCATGAGGTTTTGTCGTGTGCTAATTGTAAAAATGGGAAACAAGCCATGGATGCTGCTTGTGATAATTGTCTTGCTTTGTCTCATCAAGTTAATTATCTACAAGCTTCTTTGCAAAAGTTTTCTAGCGGGCATAAAAATCTGAATATGATCTTAGATAAGTCTAAAGTGAGTAAAAATAAGACAGGACTTGGTTTCAATGATCATGCTCACTTCAAGGCTAATCCTCCCACTATTGTTAAATCACTTGGCAATGGAATTTTTGGAACATCTGATAAGCCAACCAATGTGATTTTTAAATCTGCCGGCATTATGTCTAATGCTCTTTCACCTAGTGCAAATGTAGCTGATACACCACATGATAAACCTGAATGTAGGTACAAATGCACTTTTTGTGGTAAATCTGGACATGTTGTAGGTTCCTGTTTTAGACTAGCTAAACTTATTAAGAAAGAAAGAAAGCAAGCTAGATCTAATTTCTTCAAGGCACATTATGTTCAACATAATTCCGTTGCTCTGAAGTTTATGCCTAAGGTGAATGTTTCACCTTCTACTACTGCCTGCATGAGACATGTAAAATATGTCCCAATGTATAAAGAAACTCGTGCAATGCCTTCTCGTCGCATGTCTCAGTACTGGATACCTAAAAGTTTTTTATCTAACCCCAGTACTGAGACCTCGGCTTGTGTTTGTTGTTTGTAGGCACTTCGCGCGAGGAAGGAGAACATATGGCTAGTGGACTCCGGTTGTTCTCGTCACATGACCGGTGATAAAAAATGGTTCTCCTCCCTTACACGTGCATCTCGGGCTGAGAGTGTAACTTTTGGAGATGCTTCTACTTCTACTGTTGTAGCGAAAGGTACAGTAAAGGTAACCGACAAATTTATGTTCAAAGATGTTTCTTTGGTTGAAAATCTGAAATACAACTTGTTGTCGGTTTCACAAATGATTGATGAGGATCTTGAAGTTTCATTTAAGAAAAATGCTTGCAAAGTTTTAGATGCTTCAGGTGATCTTGTCTTTGAGATATCACGCTTTGGGAGAGTTTTTAAGGCTGATTTTCATGCTTCTTCAAATGTTAAGTTTAGGTGTCTAGTTGCCAATACATCTACAGATTTATTCTTTTGGCATCGTAGACTTGGGCATATTGGTTTTGATCATCTCACTCGTATAAGTGATATGAATCTTATAAATGGTTTGCCTAAACTTAAGAGAGAAAAAGATATTGTATGCTCTCCTTGTAGACATGGTAAGATGGTTGCAGGTTCACATGCACGCATTACCAGTGTCATGACTAACGCTCCAGGACAGCTTCTACATCTTGATACGGTTGGTCCATCAAGGGTACAATCTTTTGGTGGTAAGTGGTATGTTTTGGTGATTGTTGATGATTATTCAAGATATTCTTGGGTTTATTTTATGGCATCTAAGGATGAGGCTTTTAGTCACTTTAAGAGTCTTGTGCATAGACTAAGTGTTGAGCACCCAGGATCTTTGAAAACAATAAGAAGTGATAATGGAACTGAATTTAAGAATTCATATTTTAATCACTTTTGTGATGAATTTGTCATTGAGCATCAATTTTCTTCACCTTATGTACCACAACAAAATGGTGTAGTGGAGCGTAAGAATAGAACTCTAGTTGAGATGGCCCGTACTATGCTTGATGAATTTTCTACTCCTAGAAAGTTTTGGGCTGAAGCTATATCTACTGCTTGTTATGTTACAAATCGTGTGTTCTTGAGATCTAAAATTGGCAAAACACAATATGAACTACGATTTGGGCATAAACCTATTGTATCTCACCTAAGAGTTTTTGGTTGTAAATGCTTTGTGCTTAAATCTGGCAATCTAGATAAGTTTGAATCTAGATCATATGATGGCATTTTCCTTGGATATCCTACTCATTCACGTGGTTACCGTGTTTATGTTTATGAGACTAACCGAATAATGGAAACCAGTGAAGTGACTTTTGATGAGGCTAGTTCTGGCTCTAGTCCTCGCATTTCTGATGCAGGAACATATGTTCAGGGGGAGGAAATCTTTGTAGATGATGAAGATGACGAGGAGGATGGCGTGCCCCCTGCTGTCCATGCGCAAACTCCAGCTGTTCCTACACCTACAACTACTGCTGCTACAGCTGGACATCCTCAAGAGACTACTTCAACTACAAATGTTGGGGATGAGCATGTTGCTGAGTCAAATATTTCAGCACCCCGACATATTCAGAAAAGGCACCCTCCTGAGCAGATTATTGGAAGCATGGATGAGAGAGTCACACGGTCAAGGTTTATCGATTCTGACTATCATACTCATTCAGCATTTGTTGCTTCTTTTGAGCCCAAAGATGTATCTCATGCATTAACTGATGAATCATGGATCAATGCCATGCATGAGGAATTAGAAAATTTTGAGCGTAACAAAGTTTGGACTCTTGTTTCACCTCCTTCTGGTCATACTCTTATTGGAACTCGTTGGGTTTTCAAAAACAAACAAAGTGAGGATGGTGTTATTGTTCGCAACAAGGCTAGGTTGGTTGCTCAGGGTTTTACTCAAGTTGAAGGTCTTGATTTTGATGAAACTTTTGCTCCTGTTGCTAGATTGGAAGCTATAAGAATTTTATTGACTTTTGCTGCATCTAAAGGTTTTAAGCTTTATCAAATGGATGTTAAAAGTGCTTTTCTTAATGGCTTTATTGATGAGGAGGTTTATGTTAAGCAACCACCTGGTTTCGAGAATCCAAAGTTTCCCAACCATGTTTATAAACTTTCAAAAGCTTTGTATGGTTTAAAACAAGCCCCACGTTCATGGTATGATAGGTTGAAAACGTTTTTAATTGGAAAGGGGTTTACCATGGGAAACGTTGATAAAACACTCTTTGTACTCAAACATGGCAATGATCAACTTTTCGTACAAGTTTATGTTGATGATATTATCTTTGGGTGTGCTTCTCATGCTTTGGTGTCAGAATTTTCAGAAACTATGAGCAGGGAATTTGAAATGAGCATGATGGGTGAACTTACTTACTTTTTGGGACTGCAAATCAAACAAACAAAGGATGGCACCTTTGTGCATCAAAGTAAGTATACGAAGGATCTTCTACGGCGCTTTGGGATGGAAAACCTCAACCCTATTATGACACCAATGGGATCTACGGCGTCACTTGATCTTGATGAGGAAGGTGAAACTGTTGACCAAAAGATGTATAGGAGTATGATTGGTTCACTTCTTTATCTCGCCGCTTCTAGACCGGATATACAATTTTCTGTATGCTTGTGTGCACGGTTTCAAGCTTCTCCACGTGCATCACATCTACAAGCTGTCAAGCGGATCTTTAGGTATCTACATGGAACCCAATCTTTTGGCATTTGGCTTTCCGCTTCCTCGAGTATTTCATTGCGTGCATTTTCGGACGCTGATTTTGGAGGTTGTAGAATTGATAGAAAGAGTACATCTGGCACATGCTTATTTTTGGGTGATTCATTAGTACTTTGGTCTTCTAAGAAACAAAGTTTTGTTGCACAATCTACTGCTGAAAGTGAATATGTAGCTGCTGCTTGTTGTTGCTCACAGATTTTATGGATAATAGCTACAATGAAAGATTATGGGGTTACTCTAGAAAGTGTACCACTTTATTGTGATAACACTAGTGCTATATGTATTGCTAAAAACCCTGTGCAACATTCTCGAACTAAGCACATAGACATAAGATATCATTTTCTTAGAGATCATGTTGAAAAAAGAAATGTTGTGCTACATTTTATAGATACTGAACGTCAATTGGCAGACATTTTCACTAAACCATTGGATTCTTCTCGATTTGCTTTTCTTCGAGGTGAACTTGGAGTAATCAAACCATACGGGATGGTTTGAGGGGGAGTTGAGTCTTTTTGTAACATATGTAAAATACTTTTTCACTTGTGTGTTTCTAGTTATAATTGGTATTTTCATGTTGCTTCTTTTTCAGTTTTTTTTTCCTTCGATAAATGAAAACAAAAAGAAAATCTGAAAAAGTAATGAGCATTGTATTTTATCCTGGAATGACATTTTGCAATCATGTTTATGCTTTGAGGAAATTGTCATTTTATATGTATGCTCGTGTAAGGTAGTTTATCAGATGACTTTCTAATACGAATGATAACTTGAACTAAATCTTGTCATGGTTAAACTTTGTTAGCTGTGTTGGTCTTGGTTACTCAATTACTATCAATGATGAATCTATTAAAGTATCAAGATTAAATATGTGCAAATGACACGTGGTGTCAAGCAAGTTTTATAAAAGATATGCCAATGTCACATTGCATCTTCACGAGACTGCTTACCATTGCACTTTGGTATGAACTTGGAAGTTGTTGTTGTTCTTGAAACCTTTGTCTTAAGCTTCTGATTGCCTACCATTGTCTTAAGCTTCTGATTGTTATTGTACTTTAAACATAGGCTTGGCATGGTACTTTGAATATAGGCTTGGCAAGGTTGAATTGACATGGCATACAACTTCTTTGGAAATTAAGTTTCATTTTTTTTAAATGCTATTAATATAACTTGCTCAAGTGATTGTGTATTCAAGTATTGGCATAGTTGATAAAGGAAGACCATGCCTTGCAATAAATCGTAACAATACTTGATTCTTGGTCATGTGTGGATTGCATTATACTTGTATACATGTCGAGTACAACTACTTTTTGCATGACTTGGACGTAGAATTGTCATTTTCATGATGTCTTCTAATGCTCATTACAACAAAAAAATTGAAACATGAAAAAAATATTTTCCCTTTTCTAGCTTCTAGAATTTCTTTTTATAGGGAGAGTTTGTTTTGTGGTTTTGATGAAATTCATTGTCAAAGGGGGAGAGATTTCCACCACATATTCACACCACATTTTTACACAATTTTTCTTTTGTGTTCTTATTTTTGGATCTTTTGTTGATCTTCAGCTTTTTTACTTTTTTCTTTTCAAAACCTTGAAAATCTGAAAGTTCAGTGAATGTGTATGCCAATCAATGTTTGGTGTTTATGTGATGTTGCCAATGTTTTCATCAAGGGGGAGATTGTGAAGTCATGTGTGATGTGCAACATTGGCAAGTGCTAAGTAAAACATTGATATGGATATTTTGGGTGATATGGATACTTGTGCGATGTGATATGGATACTTGTATTGGGCTGAATACTTTGCTAATGGTGTGCTGATCCATTAGTTTCTTGTGTGAAAATATGGCGTGAGTTGTGTGAAACTTACCCTGAGTCAAGTCGTGGACTTGTGCTCGTTCTGGTTATTTGTTGTGTTCACTTTCAGGTGTTGCCAAAGCTGGAGGAACGTGGTCGATGACAGGATCGAGGGACGAAGCTTGGGAGAAGCTGAGGTCTGGGGATCATGGTCATGCGGGGCGTTCGTGCGAAGGAACAATGGAAGTGAAGGCTACGATGATCCGGGAGGGCACCGGTTTGTCGTACATGGCTTGTACCGGAGATGTACGGTACTGAAGACGTCACGAGGTGCAAGGTGTGCACATGTGTTTGCGCGCACGGCAGCGGCAGCAGATCGATCGGGCGAGTCGAGCGGGTGCGGCCCAGTCCAGCGCGGGCCGCCCGTATGGCAGGCGTGCGGATCGATGGAAGGCGGCGTGCGCAACGGAGGCCGTCAGCCAGGCTCACGCGCAAGAGCGGATTTTGCTCGTTGCATGTGTCTGCAGCTGAGCGTACATAGGCTAAATGCCAGGAGGAGCAGGCCCAGCGTGGCCCATGCAGCAAACGAGGTGAGCGCTCACGCACGAGAGCAGACACAGCTCGTTTCCGTGTCTGGTGCTGAGCGTTCGGTCTGGCGCAGCCAGCTCGGACGTCAGTTTCGTTTTTGATATGGACTCTTTTTAGGTGTTGCCTAGTTCTATAAATAGAGGGGTCCGGGCCACGGTTTAGGTGGAGAAAACGTGAGGGAACTCAGAGTTTTAACCTAGAGCTATTCTTGGAGAGTTCTTGGATGCACGTTTGCATCTTCTGTAATCGATCGACATCGTTGCAATAAAGTGATCTTTGGCGGTGTCATCTCTGGGCTTCTCTAATCTCGGTGAAATTTTCGTGTTAGATTTCTCTAATACTTTGCTGCAGGTTTTTTCACGAGATCGAGGGAAGTTTGTGGTGCGATTAATCTATCTTTCTTGCTAATTCTCGAAATTAGATCTAGATTGATTTTCGCAGTCTTCTGTCAGCTGTTACTGTCCTGATCATAACTTTTGATTGGTAACTCCGATTAAGCTGATTCTTGTTGCGTTGATTAGATAATTTCCGTAGCTTTAATTGGAGTATTCATACGCATTTTTTGGTTCAGCAGATCTTGATATACAACTGTTTTACCATCACGAACAGATTAGAGTTTCAGGGTTTGAAATTTGGGAAAAGTTGTAATTTGCTTCCGCGCAATCATTCACCCCCCCTCTGATTGCCTATCTCGATCCCTCAAGAACTGCTACCTTCATTATGAGTGCGTGCCTATGTTGGAGAACAGTTTGATAAGAGTTTGGTTGTATTGTACCCTTGTGTAGAGACCGTTCATATCTATAGTTTTGTTGGGATGTAGACCCTAGAGATCATGGTTGTGTAAGTATAATATACATTATATACTTACTCTTTTGTGAGTACCGTTGGCCTCATGTAAAGTGTTATTTGACATGCACCTTGGAAGAAACACCTTCCTCTGTGTCGCATGTGAATCATGATCTGAACCATTCTTGTGCAAGAAATTCTTGTAGTCATTTGTAGTCATGGCGATATGTCCACTTGACTCATGGTGGATTTGTTTGTTATGTGACATACATCATGCCAGCAGACTGTTTTCTCTTGCCTCAAAAAATTTATACTTGCTTGCCTGATTAGCAGTGCATTCCGTGCTCTACCCCTATCATTGATGGTCACCATTGATCAGTTCGGTGATGGTTAGTTTTTGTGGACGACAGAATTAGTGGTCAGTCTGCACTAGTGGTGTAGTGCACCATGCCAGGCTCGCAAATATTGCAGTTGCAAGAAGCTCACAATACCAGTATGCATTTGTTTCTTTATGCTGCTGAAATAAATTCTCCCTCTTTTGTATTTCAGAGTAAACCCAGACGGGCTACATTATTCGAGTCTAACTAACAATCTGAAATGATGTGCAGGCTGCTGGATTCACAGAAGATGCTTGTTCGAGGTGTCACGGCGTCGGACGCATAGGAGTAGGAGCCCGTGGAGCTCGACCTCAGCATGAACGGCACCATCCACCCCTGATTCCACCCCGAGGGCTGGGTATGTCTCAATTCCCTCAATTCTGCACTGTCTTCCTCCTAAGCAAAGTGTTACGTAGTAGTTTCCCTGCTCCTGGTCATCTACGGTGAGGTGTTCAAGTCCATTTTTTATTACATCGACCACTTCTTCTGCCTCGTCCACCCCAGGATCCTATCGATGTGCTGCTCCTTGGTTAGCTGCTTGCTATTTCACCTTGGGACATCTGCTTGTTGCACTTAGAGGTGATAAAGCAATTCCCTATGTCCAACCAGAACCAGACCACCTTCGTCTGTTTGATTCAGACCCAGACTGCCCATGTAGGATTTGTTTGTTATGTGCTATCGATCATGCTAGCATTTTTTTCTTGCTTAAAAAAATTCATGCTTGCCTGCATTTCGTTACCAAATATTTATTTAGGCTACCAAATATTGTAGTTGCATGAAGCTCAGAATATTAGTATGCATTTGTTTATTTATGCTGCTGAAATAAATTCTTCCTCCTTTGCATTTCAGAGTAAAGCCAGCCAGGCTACACTATTCGAGTCTAACTAACAATCTGAAATTATGTGCAGGCTGCTAGATTTACTGAAGATACTTGTTCGAGGTGTCACGGGGTAGTAAGTTGATCCTCCTTTGGTTTGCTTGAGGGGTAGTAGCCCGCCTTCTCATCGATTGCCCGCTGGGAGAGGCGGTGGTGGTCACTGCTTCCTCCGTCCTGTTTGCACCGCCTCCTCCAACACTGCACCACTTGCTGTACGTACAGGTGAGGGCACCATCTCCCCTCTCTGTCATCCAATCCACTTAAGTGCCATACGCCATCAATCATGGAGGCAGTTCTTTTTTTCTTGCTTAAAAATATTGTGCATTGAAGAACTGCTGGAGGATGCTACCTTCATTATGAATGTGTGTTGGTTATATGTAGATTTGTGCGTGCCTATGTTGGAGAACAGTCTGATAAGAGTTTGGTTGTATTGTACCCTTGTGAAGAGACTACACATATCTATAGTTTTGTTGGGATGTAGACCCTAAAGACCATGGCTGTGTAAGTATAATATACTTACTCTTCTGTGAGTACCATTGGCATCATGTAAAGTGTTATTTGACATGCACCTTGGAAGAAACACCTTCCTCTGTGTCACGTGTGAATCACCTTCGTCTGTTTGATCCAGACTCGGACTGTCATGTAGGATTTGTTTGTTATGTGCCATCAATCACGCCAGCACTGTTTTTTTCTTGTTTTAAAAAAATCATCCTTTCCTGCCTGTGCATTTTGTAATGGTTACCATTGATGAGTTTGGTGGACGACAAACTCACTGGTTATTGAACCTGCTCAGTCTGCACTTGTAGTAGTGTGCCATGCCAGTGTACCAAATATTGTAGTTGCAAAAAGCTCAGAATATTACTATGCATTTATTTATGCTGTCAAACTAAATTCTCCTTCTTTTGGATTCAGTGTAAAGCCAGCCGGTCTACACTATTCGAGTCTACTTAACTATCTGAAAATGATGTGCAGACCGCTAGAGATTGACTGAAGATGCTTGTTCGAGGTGTCATGGGGTAATTAGTTAATCATCCTCTGGGTTGCTTGAGGGGGACAAGCCCACCTTCTCCTCGATTGTTTGCTGGGAGAAGCGGTGGTGGTCACTGCTTCCTGCGTCGTGTTTGCATCGCCTCCACCAACATTGCCACTTGTTGTACGTACAGGTGAGAGCACCATCTCCCCTCTGTCTATTGAAACCACTTCCGTGTGTTTGCTTGATTCAAACCATATTGCAAGTCTAGATTTATGTGTCATAAGCCATCAATCATGTAGGCACTTCTTTTTTCTCGCTTAAAAAATTGGGCATTGAAGAACTTCTGGAGGCTGCTACCTTCATTCTAAATGTGCGTTGGTTATATGTACATTTGTGTGTGCCTGTGTTGGAGAACCATCTGATAAAAGTTTGGTTGTATTGTACCCTTGTGAAGAGACTGCTTGTATTTGATAGTGCTGTTGGGATGTAGACCCTAAAGATCATGGATGTGTAAGTATAATACTTACTCTTTTGTGATTACCAAAGTGTTATTTGACATGCACCTTGAAAGAAACACCTTTCTCTGTGTTGCATGTGAATCGTTATCTTGACAGAAATTCTTGTAGTCGTGGCGATCTATGCACGGCCTGTGTTGGAGGTGTCCGTGATGGAAACTAGGTTGTTCAATCTGATGCATATATCTTCTTTTTGCTCGATCTTGCCTGTGTGATTTTATGATCTTCTTCATTGTTCTCTGATTTTATCCTGCATCGTGAAGGGAGAAATGAAGTAATACGCAATGCTTGCTGTGTCCAGCAATACAATATTTATGCTTGATTTTTTGTTACTTTAGTTGTCATCATACATGATTTTTTGACTTGAATAATTGTTATGTTTTTTCTTCTTCGTGCCATACGCGAATGCAATTACATATTTCCATGCCTTGTTATTTGCTATAAGTTGTCCAATCCATACCTTGTTCCCCATTTTTTTCTCATGGTTTGAGCATTGCCCTGATCTCAAATATTTATTTTGTACTCTCTACTTTATTGGTTAAGCAGCACCCCCGGTGAGCTTGGCCTTGTGGACGGGGACTAAAGCAGGATAGCTCGTCACCGAGGGTGCTCGCGTGGCTGATGGTGGCCGTGACGAGGGTGCTCAAGGTTGACGCCACATCCACCCAAGACCTAGCCCGCCTTCTCCAGACCCGCGCACTGCGTGATGAGGGGGCAGCCACTGCTTCCTCCACCATGTTCCACTGACACCGTGCTGCTTGCTTGTTGTATGTACAGGTGACAACCATTTTCCCCTCTATCAATATAAACCATGTTTGTGTGTTTGATGCATACCATGTTATAAGGCAGACTGCAGGCGACATGTACTACACATGTAGGATTTGTTTGTTATCTGCCATCAATGATCTAAGTATTTTTTTCCTTGTTTCAAAAAATTTGTGTGCGTGCCTGATTAGTAGTGCATTCCATAATATCGTTGATGGACACCATTGAATAGTTTGGTGATGATTAGTTGCGGTGGACGAAGACTGAGTGGCTGGCTAAATCGGTCTCTTTATTAGTTGTAGTGGCAGTATCAGTAGTATAGCATGTTACTGCTGTCAATCCGTGCTACTCGTATCATTGTTGGTCACCATTGATGGGTTCAGAGATGATTAGTTTTTATGGACAACAAAATCAACAGAATCAATGTTCTCTACCATATAAATTAGCTTCATTCATGTTAGTGAACTCTATCAGCAAAACTTCCTACAAAAGGTCAAATGGTTCAAACTGTATATACTGGACACTTGAATCATGTGTGTTCCAAATAATGCAGACTTTAACAAACCTAAAAACTGGATTAGTTTCCTAATACCCAACCGCCGGTACCAAGGAAACCCAAGCTTATCTATTCTGCTTGTGTTGGAATCTGAAATATATCATGTTTTTATTTTATCTAGTAGGAATGCAAGTTTTGTTCTGTTGTGTTATTTTAGAAAAAGACACTTTCTTTCTGTACTCGTAACCATGTTTTTTCTTGTGTCGGGACAAATTGTGGAATGTTTTCTGTCATGAAGCATGGCACTGTGAATAACCACCATTTGTAAGACTGAAACAAACTAAATCCTAAAATTATGAGCTACTTTGTTTCGAACCTCGGTTTGCTGTTCTTTCACTCATTATATATTTGTATCAAAATCCATGGTTGAACTAACAAATCCATTGTTTTTCGCCTTCAAAGATGGGATTGGGCCAACGTTACTAGTCCTCGGGCAACAAGGAATAGCAGGTGTAAGCCATCAGTCTTCTGTTTTCCAGAACAACAGTCTTGCCTTCGTAGTATGAGCTCTGAACAGGTTAGATTTGATGCCTTTCAATACACAGCAATGCTTCTTTTGCTTACTTTTCTGTAGCTAGTCATGTTCCAGCCTTATCTAATAGTTATATTCTGATGTGCAGCAAGGCCCCAACCAAGCCCATGATGGCTAGACAGTACAGCAATGCATCATCATTGGACTATGCTGCCATTCTTAGTTCAAGTGAGTGCAACCGCCAACTTTAACCTGCCAGTATTTTTCCTGCAGTACGTGTTTCCCATGCTTTCAAGATGGGAAGTATTTAGCTTTGTAAGTTGAAATGAACCAGTTCTGTGTGGGTCATGAAGCTGGCAAGAGATGTAAATTCTTGTGATGCCATGTACAGCAAATTAGCATCGTTCTGCACAAAATTATATGGCCAGTTGGTGTGCATGTTTTAGCTTTATAAGTTTAGGTACACTAGTATATATGTTATTTGCGACTCATGGAACTGATAAGAGCTGTAAATTGTTGTTGCTTGTTTCATGGAACTGAAGAGAGCTATTAATTTTTCTGTGTGGTTGTTGATGTTTTACCCACAATTCTCCTCTGCTCATGATGCCATGTATAACAAATTAGCATCATTATGAAGAAATTAAATATATGCCCAATGGATATGTATGTTTTAGCTTCCTAAGTTGAATTGCACTAATGTATATGTTCTGCATGTGTCATGAAATTTACAAGAGATGTCCTGGCTGATTTTTTGTCAAGCAAATTAGCATCCTTATTAACAAAGTTATATATGTCCGTTGGATACCTATGCTTTTGCTTTCGAACTTGTGATACACTAGTTCTGTGTGGGTCATGAATCCCAAGACATCTGAATCATTGTGATGTTGTTTATAGCAAATCAGCATCCTTTTGCTCACAATTTTGTATGTGGTCTAGTTGTGTATGTTTTAGTTTTCCAAGTTTAAACAATACACTAGTATATCTGTCCTTCGTGGTTCGTAAAACTGACAAGAGCTTCTGTGAATTCCTGTGGCAGCCTTCTGTGTAGTTTTCACTTGGTCTCATGTTCATCCAGCTCTCCACTGTCACCGTTGCTGGTGACGTTGTGGTTCTGCCTTGCCTACGAATAGTAACGTGAGTCCTCCCGACTTCTCTTCTCCCTCCATTTCTTTCCTTTGCTCTAGGCACGTGGTCATGGAGCCACCACTACTTAGGTTTTGGAGGAAATGATGCCTTGATGGCCATATAGAGCATCAAAGGGATGTAAATAATTTTTCCTAAGTTGAAAAGAATAGCAAACTAGCATATTTATTAACAAAGTTATATATCTCCTTTGGATACCTATGTTTTTGCTTGTTCCGTTATCTCTGAAAGTGGCCCGCTAAACTATGTGCTCGTTTCGTTATCTCTGATAGTGGAACCTGGAGCAAATTATTGTTGCTGCTTCATATGGGAAAAAAGGGAACACTTCCAGCCTTGCACCTGTAGGATGCTGCTGTACCAGTTAGCTAAATCATGAGAACTTTTTTTCTTGGATTGTATGTCTTGACCATGACATAAATATTTAGGATCTCATGCTACTGTCTAGGGTGTCGAAGTTGGTATGGAAGGACACATCTTTTTACTGCACTCTGGAAATGATCCATGTCTAAGGCAGATCTTGTTACTGACCATCTGATAGAATAAAATGCTGATATCGATTGCTACCTTGGCTGTGGTAATCTTTCTTGTCGATGAAGAATGTCACTATATTGGGTATGTTCTCAGTGTATGGACATGCAAGCTATGGTTTTTAGTTGGGAAACTTTTTTGTATAGCAGTCTTGCACCCAGCTGTGGTGGAGGTCCAAATCCATATAATTGAGTTTTGTAATGTTTTGTGCAATCTTGTTATTTCCGACCCGGTCGTGATGCTCAAGGCCAACCTGAGTTGTATTTGTTATCATAGCAAATGGATAGTTGTTGTCTTTGCTTCTAGACCTGAACGATGCTCTACATTTGTGCCCTCTAATCATACATTACTTATATACTATGACTCAACTGTGATGTGTTTGTGAAGTCCTCTTTTGTTTCATCATTTCTTCGCTTTTTTCCAGAAGATGTGGCTCTTTTTCCAATCTAATTTTCTGCATTCTCGGTAGTGGTGGTTGCCTCTTCGTCGTTTCAGGTGAGTCTCTCTCTCTCTCTCTCTCTCTCTCTCTCTCTCTCTCTCTCTCTCTGAGATCGTTTCGCCAGCAGGCCGTGGCCGACCGTGGTGTTGGCCATCGAGTCGATGGCTCAGTGTTTTGCGTCTGTGGTGGTAGTCTTCCTGCCACCAGCCTTGTTATTGTGATTATCTTTCTTGTTGATAGAACATGTCACAATATTATTGCTTTTACAAGATTCCGTGGCAACAACGTCGTTGTGCTATCTGTGCATGATTTCTTAGGATTATGTTCTGCCTTGATGAATATGTAGCTCACCATTGCATTGCTTTGCATGTTGATGCCAATCTAGCATGCATATCTACATTCGTTGTTTGCGAACCACATGGATAACTTATTCATGCTCTTGTCGCGCAACAGGTGGCTGGGGTTCTGGCATGGCGTGCCTGATGTTGCCCGTGCTCCCGTTCCTATGCCCATGAAGTTGTACGGTTGCTTCGATCATGTACAAAATCATAAATTGAGGTGCTAATCCATGCAACTTGACCATAGATTCTCAATATGTATGATGAGACAATGAGCAGTGTTGGAACCTGAAATATATCATGTTTTTATTTTATCTAGTGGGAATGCAAGTTGATGAAGACACTTTCTTTTAGTACTCGCCTCTATGTTTTTGCTTGTGCTGGGATGAATCGTTGAATGTTTTCTGTCATGAAGCATGGCAATGTGAATAACCACCATTTGTAAGACTGAAACGAAACTGAAACCAAAAATTATGTTTCAAACCTTGGTTTACCAGTTGCTATTCTTTCATTCATTATATATCTGTATGTAAATCCATGGTTGAACTAACAGATCCATTGTTTTTTCGCTTTCAAAGACGGGATTGGGCTAACATTACTAGTCCTCGGGCAACAACGAATAGCAGGTGTAAGCCATCACAGTCTTCTGTTTTCCAAAACAGCAGTCTTGCCTTCGTTGAGTGAGTATGAGCTCTGGACAGGTTAGTATTGTTGCCTTTCAATACACAGCATTGGATCTTTTGCTTACTTTGTTGTAGGTAGTCATGTTCCAGCCTTATTTTATAGTTATGATGTTCTTGTGTGCAGCGATGCCCCGACCAAGCCCATGATGGCCAGACAGTACAATAATGCATCCTCACTGGGACTATGTCACCAATCTTTAGTATCATGTGAGTGCAACCGCCAACTTCAATCTCCCAGTATTTTTTCCTGCAGTGTTTCCCATGCTTTCAAGATGGGAAGTATTTAGTTTTGTAATTTGAAATGCACTAGTTCTGTGTGGATCATGAAGCTGGCAAGAGATGTAAACTCTTGTGATGCCCTGTACAGCAAATTAGCATCGTTCTGCACAAAATTATATGGCCAATGGGTGTACATGTTTTAGCTTTATAAGTTTAGATATACCAGTATATATGTTATGTGCGGTTCATGGAACTGACAGGAGCTGTAAATTGTTGTTGTGTTTCATGGAACTGACGAGAGCAATTAATTGTTCTGTGTGGTTGTTGATGTTTTATCCACAATTCTCCTCTGCTCATGATAGCATCATTATGTAGAAATTAAATATATGCCCAATGGATATGTATGTTTTAGCTTCCTAAGTTGAATTGCACTAATATATATGTTCTGTTGGTCATGGAATTTGCAAGAGATGTCCTGGCTGATTTCGTGTCCAGCAAATTAGCATCCTTGTTAAAAGAGTTATATATGTCTGTTGGATACCTATGCTTTTGCTTTCGAAGTTGAGATAAGCTAATTTTGTTCGGGTCATGAATCACAAGATATCTGAATCATTGTGATACCATGTATAGCAAATCAGCATCCTTTTTATATGTGGTCCAGTGGATGTGTTTGTTTTAGTTTTCTAAGTTGAAACAATACACTAGTATATCTATCATGTGTGGGTTGTGAAACTGACAAGAGCTGCTGTGAATTCCTGCAACAGCTTTCTGTGTAGGTTCCACTCGGTCTCATCTTCGTCCAGCTCTCCACCGTCACCGTGTGATGTCGATGTTGTTCCACCTCGGCTACAAACAGTAAGGTGAGTACTCCTAACTTCTGTTCTCTTCTCCCTCGCTTCTTCCCCTTGCTCTGGGCACGTGGTCTTGGAGCCACCGCTACTTAGGTTTTTGGGAAGCCATACAGATCATCCAAGAGATGTCAATATTTTTTCCTAAGTTGAAATGCATTACTCTCTAAGATTTTACTGTGTCGGTCATGAGACTGACAAGAGATGTAATGTCTTGATATGTCATATTCAGTAAACTAGCATCTTTATTAACAAAGTTATATATGTCCTTTGGTTACCCATGTTTTTGCTTATTCCGTTACTATTGAAAGTGACCCGCGCCAAACCATGTGCTTGTTCTTTTATCCGTGACAGCGAAACCTGGAGCAAAATATTGTTGTTGCTTCATATGGGAAAAAAAGAAAACACTTCCAGCCTTGCACTTGTAGGATGTTGCTGTATCTGTTAGCTAAATCCTGAGATCCCTTTTTCTTGGATTGTATGTCTTGACCACGACATAATTATTTAGGATCTCATGCTACTTTTTAGGGTGTAGAAGTTGATAAGAAAGGAGACATCATTTTACTGCACTTTGGAAATGGTCCATGGACCATATCTAATAGAATAAAATGCTGATATTGACTCCTCCCTTGGTTTTGATCATCTTTCTTGTCGATGAAAAATGTCACTATATTTGTGCTTTGCTGATGTTGAAGTTCTGTTTGATTTGTTCCCTTTCCTGAACGTTGTAATAAGTATTTTGCTTAGGCATCCCTGATGTGGCTGCATGTCAGGGCTGTGAGGTTATTTCTATTTATGCATAGGACGCCATGTTCTTAATGAAAAGGGGAGCCAAGTGGCCCCCTCTATCCTTTTTGCCACCACGAAACATGTCACAACTTTGGCTCAACCAGAGAACCTATGGCACAACTTTCTGATTTTTTGTTGCTTCTTTTCTGAGGCTACGCATTGGTATGAATTCATGACTGTCAAATGCCTAGAATCAAGAAAATAGTTGTCGATGATATTGAATGCTTCCTTGTCTGTTAACTATATTTTTAGATATGATGCGGATTACATATATTTTTTCTTGTCAAATTTAGATGTTTTCTTTTAGTTAATTGGATGATGAGTTTGCTTTTGCAGATTTATTACAAGTATTTTGTTGCATGTAACCTGTTTTACATATTTCCTTCCGACGCTCATGAATTTGTGATGTGTTAAACTGTCATTGACTTCATGCATGGCTTGTGCTCCAGATGTATGACTGTGGCAACTTAGGTCCAATTGGCCCATTGCCATCGAGAGTGATGATGATGATGTGGTTACCCTCAAAAGTCGCAAGGCACTGAGGAGAGAAGTACCCCAAGAGCTGCATGAAATGGCAAGAGTAGCAGGATGTTAAAGCAACTGGGGCGCTTTGTTTGCATTGAGTGTTGAAACACCCACACTATGGAGATATTGTAAGCATTCCAATCTTGTAAGCACCGTCCTAACCTATGTGTTCCTTCCGGTCCAAATTAATTGACGCAGATTCTATACAATGTAAAATGGACATTATATAGAGGTTGCGTCAATTAATTCGGATAGGAGGGAGTGGTAATTCTTGATCAGTGAAATCAATGCTTAGCTTTTAATTCCCTACACACTATGCTCTTGGGTTTGGCACCACCATGGTTTATGTTCAGATTTTGACCGTCCGGAGTATGACAGTACACTTGGTTTAAGAGTTTGATGAAGAGTGTGGTACTGGAAGTTACTTGGCTGTTTCTAGTTGTTATTGTCTATAGTAGACGATAATTGATTTATGGACCTTTTTTACCAAGGTGTTGTGCAATGTGTTCCTTAGATGGTCATGAATGTTCCCTTCCTGAACTTGGTAGTTTTGGCTTGGTGTTGAATGTGCAGTCGTTTTGGTGATATCTAGTTTAGCATTCAAGTGATGCCTGTCTCTTTGAAACTTGAGGTCCTGGTACTTTGCAGGACACTGCAGGAGAGGTGCATCGATTGTCCGTGATGTTCAGACTCAAGATCTTCCTGAAGGAGGACGGCGTGGTGAACCTCGAGACCATCATCGCGGGCGATGAGTAACAGAAGCTGGCCATGGTGGATTAGATTCATCAGCATAGTTTGTTTGTTGTGGTGTTGGATTAGCTTTTTCTTGTGAGAAATTTTTTGGTAAGATGATTTGGAGTGCACGCATTTATTTGAACGGATTCATTCTTGATTGATTTGAATAGATCTCAGGAAATGATCTGGAAAGGCCATTCGGTCGAGTGGTGATGTTGGTTTTGTCTCGAGGACACTCGTGACTTGTAAACTTTGCATTGTATTGTGCGACATGGAGTTAGTTGGTCAATGTTGGGAAGTACAGTGTTTATTTTGGTATACCGAACAGACTGGATGGTAGGATCCTTTCATCCTGTGAGTCTGGATGTTTGGCTCAATGGTTATTCTCCATGAATGCTACCTCGTTTGGCTCAATGGTTATTCTTCATGAATGCTACCTCATTCATTCGGTTTATAGTAACTACCTGGTAATGGCTGGTTGATTCATATATTGTGTTATTGGAACCTGATACCTTGGTGGCGCTGGGTGAGCGGCTTGCAGACCAGGAGGTGCAAAAGACCGGGACCGGCCTCGGCGGGTCACTTTGACGAGGAGGAGGCCACCGTGTGTCCTTTCCTCTCTTTTGGTGTTGTTTGCATCAAGATTATGTGACAATGAAATTGAAGATAATCGATCCGTTGTGTGTGTGTTAATTATGTGAGAATTACTACTTTTGAATCTTGATGATGGTTCAGCTAGACTTCTCGTCATCATGTTTATTTGAATTGAATCTGCGTAGCTGGCTTTTGGTAGGGCATCCACAATGCGGGATGCGTAGAGGTAGAGAAAATAAATAACTTAAAATAAAAATTCACCCAAGCATCTTCTCTGATTGGAAACAACTTTGATAGTCTACCATGTACAGGGCAAACCGCTTTCGGCATCTTTGCTAGAGATGATGTCGGGATTTGGGGGCTCAAATGTAGATCGGCTCCGAAAGAAATCCTAGCGCCTTGGGCTAGCATCGAGCGTTGAAGATGGCCTTACACTCTTTATATATTACTCTTTGCTACAAGTGTTTTCCTCTCTCCTCTTCTCTAATGTACGTACTGGAGTAATATATGAAATCCACTAGGGAAGATGTGCTTTTCTTTTCATTGTATTAATTAGCAGGAAGGGGACACATGTTTTGATAGGAGAGACAAGGTAGAGGATTAGGGATCACCATGCAAAAATCTGACATGATTCATTCACAATATATAGTAACTAATTAATTAGCCAGGAATAAACGGAAACTACCAACCGATTGTTAAGGAAGAATCTTAACAAACCTTTCCACATTATTAATTTCCTCATAATTATCCCTCCACCTTGGAACCAGGCAACCTTAACGCACCCCCCTTTAATTGCTACCAGTAAGAGCATGGTTAATAGTATAGCCAGCTGCTGGCTATAAGCCAGTGCCATATCATCTACAACCCATCTTATAGCCAACATGTATAATAGTAGATCAAAAGAGTGTACTACTTTTTCATTATGTGGCCCACCTTTCATTCTCACAAAGTGCCTAGGAGCACGTGCTAGAGCTGGCTCTTCACGAAGAGCCCGCTTACCTTCTCTCTCCTCTTCTTTTTTCTCCAACTAAGAAAAAATATACTAGTTTATTCCATATAGCCTGCTGACTCATCTCTATTATACTTGCTCTAAGTATATCTCTCCGCCTCCTCCTCTTCCTCCGTTACTCCCTCCCTCCTCTTCCATCTATTAGCCGCCGCCTCCTCACGCGGATCGCCCTTCAATCCGACGTCCCTGCGCGTTTCACGCCCGCTCATTGCATAAGCCATCTTCTCATCTCACACTATAAATGTCCAGCCAACCCTTCTGCTCGCACACGCGCGGTCGCGCCCCACGCGTTGCTCCTCCTCTTTCTGTCGATGGATTAAGCGCCGGCCACCACCTCCTATTTTCTCGTGAGCCAACACAGAACGAGTACATCTACAGACGAAAGCCCAAAGGTTGTGCCATGTCGTTCCGCTCGTGTCCGACTATCACAAGATGTCGAGAGATGATCCGCTGGTGAGCAAGCGGCGCCATGTCATTCCGCTCGTGTCCGACTATCACAAGATGTCGAGAGATGATCCGCCGATGAGCAAGCGGCACCATGATCTGTCTTCAGCGCCCCGGCCATACTGGTACGTCCTCTCTCTCTCTCTCTGTCTCTCTCTCTCTCTCTCTCTCTCTCAAACTGATGAATTATCCTTCTGATGCAGATGCGAGCAGCAAGTTGCGAGGGTCATGGGCCAGCCGACGGGTGTCTGTTTATGAAGATTCATACAAGCCAATGCAAGCAAAGGTTAATGGCAAACATAATATATGCATAAGCATTTGTGCAATGCTTCCTTCCTTGTATTGCCACATCTGTTTTGATCTTAGAGTCATAAACAGTGGTTGAATTATTCAGTACAGTAGCTCAAACTGCACCTAGTGGTTCAATTATTCCTTCCTTGCATTGCAACATGTATCTTAGCTTCTCACCCTGCAAAAAGGATTATTATTCTCCGCACCTATAGGTTGACAAACATATGAAATCAAAAGAACCCAACTTTTTACCCGGTGCAGCAGATTTTTAGCATTGTTCCTATGACTAATCATTTACCCATGAAAAAATAAGCGTACGCCCCCAGTATGACAAATATCTTGGGACCAATTTTTACCTTTTCTATTATGCTCCATCTTTACACTAAGCTTCAGGACTAATTTCACTGTCTTACATTCATCAGAACAAAACACAAACCAAACTGAATTGCCTTTTTCAAACTGTCAAATTTCATCACATATGGCATTTTCAGATCACATTGTCTCTACTCTGCATTTGAGATTATACTTTTGATCTTAGCGCTTGGATCTCACTGAAAATCATGCCCACTTATATCCAGCGTTTTGATTTTCGGCCGAAAAAACTAAATTTCGGCCGAATTTCGGCCATCTCGCCTGGGCCCGGTATATGGGCCTTTCGTCCGAATTATTTGGCCCAGTTTGAATTTATTTGCCCGGCCCAGCTTCTAGGGCCTTCATGTTACGCTTCTGCTCATATAAAAGCACGAACGCAAATGTCCCAACCCTAGAATCGCTGTTTTTCCTCTCGCTCCTCCTGTGGGCAGCGCCGCCGCTGCGCACAGAACACATCCTCGCCAGCATAGCTTCTCCGGCGTCCGGCCAACGCGCTCACTAGCCTCCCGCCTTCCTCCACATCTCCTCGCCTCCACCCCATCCAGTTCGTGCCATTCGCTGCTCCAAGACAAGGGCATGGCGCTCGGCGGCTGCGGCAACGAAGCTGATGGTGCACGAGCCAACCATGGAGGCAGTAGCACGGGGCAGCGACAGCAGCATGGAGGGCGTCCTCTTGTTTGGGAAGGTACAAGCTTTCTTGATGCGTATACATCTCAATCAAGTACGTAGATGCAGTTTCAGTTTCAGTACGTAGATGCAGTTTCAGTACTTGTGCTTCTTTAGATGAATGAGAGGCTGCAATATCATACAGGGGTAAGAAAAACTCACTCTTGATGATTTGAACAGAGTAGTGGCATCATTAATCTGAAATACACATGCATCTTGTAGTCACCAAGGATTCTGACAATGTTTTGACTTGGTATATAATCTGAAACGTACATGCATTTGGTAGTCAGAAAGGTTGCCCACGATCTGGTAATAGAAAAGTGGTTACAACCAGTGGCTTGTGCACAAAATTAAAGCTTTTATTATCACATCCAACCACTGGCTTGTATATTTGCAGAAGCATCCCATGTTTGAATCGATCATTTATTTAGATCTACAACGCGTCCAATATAAACTTCAGTTGTGTTTGTGTATTTAACTAAGTAGTTGTTGACCACTGATTAATTTCAATGTCCAGCGGTACTAGAGCATCAGCTTGTATATAAATTATTTATTCCTTAGTATCTAAACTAGATAATCTGTCTGTACTGTTTTTGTTCCTCATTCATATCAGGACACCCTAGTAAGAAAGGTTTGCTTTCTTAGCTGTCTACTCTTTATAACTGACCGTCGTTCTTTTGTCATGTGATTTTCAGGTAATGGAACTGCAAATAGGAGTGGCAGCGGCGACCAGGATGCAAATGGAAGTGGTTCCCAAAGACCTTGGAAAGGTATTACTATGCTTTGCTTGGTCACACGATGCTATTGGAACCATGATCTTTATTTGCTAGGTTCAATTAAACTGATGTTTGTAACCTTGCAATGCAGGACTTAAAGACAATAACTTATATGATCCTTGGAACCATGCATGGCCGTATTATGGGGGTTTTGATTGCACGTACTACAGCCTAAAGCACAAAGGTGGAGGTGCAACCCGTGTCGCGGAGCACCTTGGTGGTATTGTAGGTAATGTGAGGAGCTGTCCCAATGTGCCAAGAAATGTGAGAGATGCAATGAGAGAGTGCCGGGATGAATCAAGGAGGAAGAAAAGAGACAAACAAAATAGCAGGCTGAGAATTGAAAGAAATATTATGGAAGGGTTGTATAAAAAAGGAGGGGTGGTTAACGTACCAGATGATGATGAAGAAGAAATTCAGATGAATATTAGAGAAGCATTGCGTGACCCGAATGTCTCTCGCAGAATTGAAAGGAGAATTGGCAAGGGGGGTGTGGGTGATGTGCATGTTTCTGTTGGTAAAAGGAGTATCAGCGCCTATTTTGACAGGCAATTATCTAGCAACAAAGTATATATGCAGCCCAAGATCAGTAGTGCTTTGGATCCTAATTCAAGAGATGCACTTGGTCTAGCTTGGTCCAAGTTTTTTCATGCCAATGATATTGCTGGACGTAAAGCTGATTGCCCATACTTTCGAGCTGCTGTGAAGATCACTCAACAATTAGGGCCTATTCCTATACCAACCGCGAAGGAGATTGATGGGCCATATTTGGAGGCCAACTATGATGAAGCTAATTCGTTTCTTCAAAAATTCAAACAAGACTGGAAGAACTTTGGTGTGACTCTTATGTGCGATTCTTGGACTGGTCCTACAGGAATGAGCATCATAAACTTCATGGTGTATTGTAATGCACGAATGTTCTTCCTCAATACCATTGATGCATCCGGACAAACTCAGAATTCAGGTTACTTCTTCCTTCTCTTCTTAGCACTTTACTTGCTTCTTGAATAATTCAAATAATAGTTCAAATAGTAACCGATAATGGATCCAATTATAAGAAAGCTTGCAAAACCCTTATAGAAGAACCAAAATACTCTCATATTGTTTGGCAACCGTGTGCGGCCCATACCGTCAATCTTATGCTAAAAGATATAGCAAAATTTCCTGAGGTTGATGTGATAGTCAAGAGTGCCAAGACAATCTGTAGGTTCATGCATAAGCACAATAACCTCCATGATAACATGAAGAAGAACATAGGTGGTGAACTAATTAGACCAAATGCCACCCGTTTTGGGACTGTCTTCATGTTCCTTGAGAGTTACCATTCAAAGAAAGATAAATTTAGGGAGTGGATGGTTTCAAAGGATTGGAAGGAGTGTCAGTGGAGGTATGAGCCTGGGTATGTGTTTGCTGAAGAGTGTTTGTCTAGTAATGTTTGGTGGAACGCACTAGAGTGGGTATTGAGTTCATTGAGGCCACTTTATACGGCCATGAGGTATGCTGATACAGCCTCTACTCGTAAATTTGGTAAGTCTCTTCTTTTTGGTGTTTCTGATTCAGGTTTGTTACTTAGAAAAATCTAGCTTGATGTATATGTTCAAAGCGGCTGATCTTTAAATAGCTTGATGTATATTGCTTTCTTTAAGTAGGTTGATCTTTAATTGTTCTCGTGCTCTAATGTTTATGCTCACTGTGTATGATTAGTACTGCTGTTCTAATTGCTTACCTAGTAGTGTTGCTGTAATTGATACTTATCTTCTTGTATTGTTGCTATAATTGCTACTTATCACATACCAGTGATGTTCTAGTTGCTACCAATCACTTAGTAGTGTTGTTCTAATTGCTACTTAACACAGTATTTTAGTTGCTACTTGGAACTGCTAGTTACTTAGATGTATGCACTCTGTATCATGACCCTTCCTCTGTTTTCTCCAAACCAAAAATGGCACGTGAGCAAAGGATATCAAGAAGCTTTTGGATGTTGGGAAGCTTGGAGCTGATGCTTCAAATAAGCTGATGGTTGTCTTTTGGAGATGTTTCTATGTTTAATGCTTTAAAGTCTTTTGGCTGTACTGGACTATTTAAACTTTGAACTATGCTGTGATGGTTGAACTGATGCTGGACGGTTAAGGGTTTATGTCAGAGGCAACTTTATAACTAATGTGTGCCTGTTATGTTGGACTGTTAAGGGTTATGTTGGAGGCAATTTTATAACTAATGTGTGTCTGCTATGTTGGATTGTTAACTGTTATGTTGGAGGCAACATTATAGCTAACGTGTGCCTGTTATGTTGGGCAGATTCAATTTTCTTAATCCCTAGAGCTTATTTGCTAAAGTTTATAAGATCTCTCCTGATGGTTGTTGTGCTGATATGTTTTGCTCTATTTTATTTAAAGTTTTGTTCAAATTTCGGCCAAATTTTGGTTAAATTTTGGCCAAATTTTCAAATTTTGATTTTGCAATTTCGTCCGAGATTTTGCCGAATTTTTTGAAATTCCCGAAATTCGGCCATTTCGGCCAAGGACGAAAAAAAACACAAACCGAAAATCATTTCCTTGCTTATATCACTGCCATGCAGATTTTTAGTATGGTTAAAACATAGTATGAGTACTAAAACTACACTCATAATCTAGAAACTGTCTTCAGTACTACTCCCTCTATAAACTAATATAAGATCCTTTAGATCATCTCTTTAGTGATATAAATGATACTCCCTCCGCTTAGTACAAAGTTGAGACACTTATTTTGAGACGGAGGAAGTATTATATTAGTTTACAGAGGGGGTACTATGTTGTGCAACTTAGTTTACTCGAGCTGGACTTTTTGGGTCAATCTGGTGTATTTCTGCATACCAGTCTAGTGTATCTATGCTTTTCTTCCTTTAAAAATGAATGACGGACTGACACAGGAATTGAATGCACGGCATCCCCATGGAGCGCTGAACTGCCCAGATAACGAGCTCAGTTGTGCTCGTGATCAGAACTACTGCTTCCTTTTTTTGGTTTATTCATTATTTCTTTGTTCCCAGTAGTAGTAAAACGGCGGTAAGGTTGTGGTTGTGGCGGCGGCGGCGGGTCGTGGATGGGCTGGGTTGGGGGCTTGGGGAGGTTGAGGCCGTCCTTCAATAGGAATAATGTTACAAAGTGTAGTACAATTTTTTTAAACATGTTAAATGTTCACAAGACATGTACATTTTCTAAAAAGTTCAAACCAATGTTCACACTTAAGTGCTACCAATGCAAGCAAAGGGTTAGTGGAAAAATATATATGCATTAATTAGCATGCATTTGTTGAATGCTTTGTTCCTTGCATTGGTTGCCACATGTGTTGATCTTAAAAGTCGTAACACTGATTGAATTATTTAGCATCATGTATAATCGAGACAATAGAACATTCAGTCCTTGTCTCACAAGAAAAAATCACTTGTTTCAGGTTGCTAACCAATGTTCTTGTTTGATCTGTTCTTGCGTCCCAGTGCACAAGCTTCTAGCCAAAACTACACCGGCTTGTACTCCTAGTAGAATGCGGGCTATATGGAACGCCACACCTACGTACATGCATAGGAAATATAGACTCTGACACAAGATAAATGTCAAGATGAAAACAAGCAATATTATAATTATTATTTTCTGTAAAAAGAACATGTCTATGAACTTGTACATGTGGTAATAGTACTCATGGTGTGCATAGATCATAAGAGATGTATCCTTGTGTTGCATGATGCTTTGCTCCCATAGATATCATGAGTGAATTCTTGGTGGCATGATTTGGCATGTGGAGTTTTATTCAGAAAACTCTACGAATATATAACTGCACTGACGTTTTTGTACCAAACGGCTTTTTATGCACCCATGTATTAATCCACCTTTTCTTGCAAAAATTCTTTTCACCCATCCAGTACCTTTGTGGATGTGTTATGCTTGCCGAAATTTCTAGCGAAAATTCCCACGACTTGTCGAAATTTTGTCCTTATTTGTAAGAAAACAAAAGCTTTAGGGTGTTGCTTGTAAAAAAGTGTCCTTGTTTGTAAGGAAACAAATGCTTTAGGGTGTTCATTGCAAAAAATTGCCCTTGCTTGTCTAGCACCAAAACATCACGTAACATCCTCGCAGCGAGGAAACGGCCTACCGCAACTAATACCATCTACTTTGGGGTTAACCTAAAACAACTTGCAGCAGTTATCTCACAAATTATCCTGTGTTTCTTTGATGGCGTGTTGCTACATTTTCAGTTATTGCATATCTAAGTCATATGTCATTAATCTTACATTGAGATTCGTGTGAATATTTTCTTTCTCGTTTTTCTTTTTCTCCTTATACTTGATTCACTTACTTAGATGTGCAATAACTAAAGCACATCTAGATGTGCCCTAGACACACCCAATTAAATTACTTGCTAAACCGATAGCAGTGATAAATAATGATGTACTCCCTCCGTCCCAAAATAAATGTCTTGTCCTTAGTACAACTTTGTACTAGAGTTAGAGCCCGT
Organism: Triticum dicoccoides; assembly: GCF_002162155.2. Classification (NCBI taxonomy): domain Eukaryota; kingdom Viridiplantae; phylum Streptophyta; class Magnoliopsida; order Poales; family Poaceae; genus Triticum; species Triticum dicoccoides. The sequence continues at coordinate 683,907,852 of NC_041381.1, read as the reverse complement.
TCGGAACTCGACCAGCTCCGCAAAATAGAAAGATCTGCGGAATACCAATTCGTCCGCTCCGTAATTTTCAACTGCGGTTCCGGCCGCTCCGCGAGCGGAATCGAGGAGCAGAGGGCCTCTGAACAGGCCTTTAATATAAAGTTGAGACACTTATTTTAGGACGGAGGGAGTACAACTTACAGTACTTGAATGGACGCACGGACGGTAGGAATGCAAGTAAACAAGTTTTGTCATGTTCTTTTGGTAAGACGTACTGTATCTTTGTTTGTGCGATCCTGGTTCACCCATTAATATCATTCCTTACAATCTTTATGCCAAGATTTATGATGATATATCTCCTTGTAGTCTTGAGTCAACTGATATTGACATTAAGCTAGCAAATAAACAGAATATATTTGAATCTTCTGAAATACTACAATACACAGGCGATTACCTATCACCTCCTCTCCCTGCCACGATCATCGGGCAATACCGGCGGCCATGGCAACTCGTACGGGTACGCTGGCCCTTCATAGTTGTTTCTATCGTGCTCGCATTCTACCCTCATTGTGTCAAGCTCGATGGAGAACATCCACTTCTTCTCCTTTGGTCTCACTAGAACGTATCTGGAATTTGCCGTGAGAATGGTGGCGCCTTGCTCAAAAAATCCTGCCTCACGACCTGGTAACCCGACAGTCGCCTCCTGCAGCCCCAGGGTCTTTTCCAGCACCCACTCGTCTTCTCCAGTTCCTTCATGGCGCCATCGTGCAAAGACCTTGAGCTGGTTGCTCATCAGACAGACGATGCACAAGACACCGTCCTCACCGGCGACGACCCAAGAGGTACGGTCATCTTCATTGTACAACCCCCATATGTTCTCCGGGAACTTGACAAGGGAGTATTCCAGAGTGGCCTCCTCAAGGGCAAGTACGGCGGCGCTTCCTTGGATTCCCCAGTACATAAATCCGTTGACACGCCCCACCAAATTATCCAACCATGGTTTTGTACCGGTGCTGGTGGCCTGGGTGCGCTTTAGACGCCAGCCGCCATCACTGCCGGAGGAGAACACGCAGGCCAGATTATCGTTGACCTTGGCTAGGATCCTGAAGTTGGACATGTTGCCTCGGCGATTTCCGGCCTCGTCCTCGATGTCGATTAGGTGTACTTCTTGATAATAGTCAGCCACGTCCGAAGGCCAAAGGATCCCCTGGTAGCGCCGTGTGAGCGGCTCACACACGACGAGCTGGAGGTCATAACCAAAGGAGCCACGGGCACAGCCCCGGTCCCGGCTCATCCCACTGGAGAGGAGGAGGAGGCTGCCGCGGCTATCTTTGAGCGCCCAGGAGTGCTCTGTGCCCGGAAGGAAGTCCAGGGAGAAGCGTCCGGGAGGCACAACCGACGAGTAGGGGACGAAGCCGAAGTAATTGGGTGTGTCTCCGAATTCGAGGCAGTAGTCCCCAGCATGTATCGTGAGCCCGTGGACCGAACTCAGACGCGCGAGGAAGCCGGCGTCCGCGACGACGCGGCACCACCGCCTGCACGTTGCCGCGGCGCGGACGAGGGATGGGGAAGGGCCGAGGACGAGGAGGACGCGCTCGAAGAGGTGGTCGGGGAGGTCGAGCACGGTCGTCTCCCTGGCCTCTTCCCTTTTCTTCTTGGACTTGTTCCTTCGCCGGAGACGTCCCTCCGCCGCCGTCGCCATTACGTGTCGATACGTGAGATCTCTCTCGCGGCCGGCCGGGCTCGGTCTCATCTTGCCCCTGCGTTAAAAGCGGTACGTGTGCGTGCAGGCGTACGTGCCGCGCCCTCCAAGTCGCTTCGTGATCACACGGATCTAAAAATAGAAACAGCTCGGGCTATACACCAAATAGGTGTAGAACTGTAGATATAGATGGAAAATAAAACTTGATCCGGTACGTAAAAGGAAGCAGATATCACATTATCACAACAACTTGGTGGGCGCGCAAACTTCGGATCGACCGCGCCAAACCCGCACGCACCGGCCAGTTTCGTTTAACCAAGCCACCAACCGCGCCGCGCGGGTGCGTCTTACTCTTACCTGACCCGACGAACGTCGAAGATAGATCTCGCGCCGCGCGATGGCGACCACGGCGGAGGGACGTCGCCGGCGAATGAACAGCTCCTAGCAGACGTGGAAAGAGGCCGGGGCTGCGACGACCGTGCACGATCGACCTCCCAGCCCACATCTTCGAGAGCGTCCTGCTCCGCCTCGCGGCCTCGGCCCTTCCCCGTCGCTCGTCCGCGCCGCCGCCGTGTGCAGGCGCTGGTGCCGCGTCGTCGCCGACGTTGGATTCCTCACGTGGCTCCGATCGGCCCACCCACACGCGACGCGCGTGGGCGACTACCACTGGGACGGGTACAATGTCAGCTTCGGGGCTGAGGTCGAACGCCCCCGACTTCGTCCCCTCCTCGCCGGCCTCCGCTAGCGACGGCCGCCACTTCACCCTCGACCTCCTCCCCGGAGGATACTGCTCGAAGGTCTTTGACAGCCGCAGTGGCCTTCTCCTCCTCGTGAGGACCACCTACCGGGGCAACACCTCGTCCTGCTACTTTGACCTCCTTGTCTGCGATCCGCTCACGCGGCGCCACCAGGGGGTCCATTGGCCGTCAAGTCTGGAATCTTTTCTTCACGCCTACCGACACCACCTGTCGCATGACCTTGTCCAACTTCAGGGTCCTCGCAGTCGTCAACGAGAACCTAGTCTGCCTCTTCTCCTCGGGCAGCCATGGTGGCTGACGCATGCGCACCACAGCCACCGGCATTGGCTACAGCCAAATGGTGTGGCGCGCCAACGGCTCTATATACTGGGGAATCAAAGATAGGGCCACCGTGCGTGCTCTTGACGTGGTCACCATGGAGTTCTCCCCCATCGAGTTGCCGGAGAACATAGGGGACTGTTCGACGAAGAGGAACGTGCCTCTCGGATCATTGCCGGAGAATCAACGCAAAAGCACGTTTCTGTGAATTACTAAAATTATGTTTGTGTGCGCAAAGTTTCTGTTTTTCAGCAGAATCAAATTAACTATTACCATAGGTTATTTTATAGGTTCTACTTGGCACAAACAGTAATTAAAACATGAAAACACATCTAAACAGAAGGTAGATGCAAAATTTATTAGTAAACAGAAGCAAAAAACAAAAGTAAAATTGGGTTGCCTCCCAACTAGCGCTATCGTTTAACGCCCCTAGCTAGGCATAAAAGCGAGGATAGATCTAGGTGGTGTCATCTTTGCCACTTGATTCATAAGTTGCTTGCATGATAGATTCATAAGGTAATTTAACTTTCTTTCTTGGAAAGTGATCCATGCCTTTTCTTAATGGAAATTGGAATCTAATATTCCCTTCCTTCATATCAATAATCGCACCAATCGTTCTAAGGAAAGGTCTACCAATAATAATAGGACATGAAATATTGCAATCTATGTCAAGAACGATAAAAATCTACGGGCACATAGTTTCTATTTTCAACAACAAAAAACATCATTGATCCTTCCCATAGGCTTTTTAATGGTGGAATCTGCAAGGTGCAAATTTAAAGAGCAATCATCAAGATCATGGAAACCTGGAATATCACATAAAGTTTTCGGAATCGTGAAAACACTAGCACCCAAATCACACAAAGCATAACACTCATGATCTTTAATTTTAATCTTTATAGTAGGTTCCCACTCATCATTAAGTTTTCTAGGTATAGAAACTTCCAAATTAAGTTTTTCATCATAAGATTGCATCAAGGCAGCAACAATATATTTGGTAAAGGCTTTATTTTGACTATAAGCATGAGGAGAATTCAACACGGATTGCAACAAGGAAATGCAATCTACTAAAGAACAATTATCATAATTAAATTCCTTGAAATCCAAGAAAGTGGGTTCAATGCTATTTAAAGTCTTGACCTCTCCAATCCCACTTTTACCAAATTTACCATCAAGATCTAAGAACTCTGAATCATTGGGACGCCTTTTAACTAAAGTTGACTCATCTCCAGTCCCATCATTATTAAGATTCATATTGCAAAACAAATATTTAATAGGGGACACATCAATAACTTTTAGATATTCATCATTATTTTCTTCTAACTTTTCTGGTTTGGCAGCCATCTTATTGACTAAGGTGGCTTGCTTATCAGAAATTTGGGCTATAGATTTTTCAAGACGAGTAATTTGAGAGTTCAAACCATGAAATTCTTTAGATATATCATCAAGCTCTTTGTTCATATACCCCATAAAACTTTTTTGTTCTTTAAGCTCCTTTCTAAAAAAAATATTATGCTCAAATTGCAAAGTCATAAAACTTCTAATGTTTGATTCAATCTCTTCCAACCTTCTAAGATGAAGGTCGGTGTTCTTAGGCAAAGCCATAAGGGCAAACAGGCACACAAGAAGACAAGCGAAAGAGAGGAGATTGGGAAAGAGATGGCGAATAAAATGGCAAGGGTGAAGTGGGGGAAAGGAAAACGAGAGGCAAATGGCAAATAATGTAATGCGAGGGAGATGAGTTTGTGATGGGTACTGGGTATGTCTTGACTTGAGCGAAGACCTCCCCGGCAACGGCGCCAGAAATCCTTCTTGGTACGTCTTGAGCTTGTGTTGGTTTTTCTTGAAGAGGAAAGGGTGATGCAGTAATAGTAGCGTAAGTATTTCCCTCAGTTTTGAGAACCAAGGTATCAATCCAGTAGGAGGCTCCTCACAAGTCCCACACACCTACACAAACAAACAAGAACTCGCAACCAACGCAATAAAGGGGTTGTCAATCCCTTCACGGCCACTTGCGAAAGTGAGATCTGATAGAGATAATATGATAAGATAAATATATTTTTGGTATTTTATAATATAGATTGGAAAAGTAAAGATGCAAATAAAAGTAGATTGAAAGCTTATATGATAAGAGATAGACCCGGGGGCCATAGGTTTCACCAGTGGCTTCTCTCAAGATAGCATAAGTATTACGATGGGTGAACAAATTACTGTCGAGCAATTGACAGAAAAGCGAATGCTTATGAGATTATCTAGGCATGATCATGTATATAGGCATCACATCTGTGACAAGTAGACCGACTCCTTCCTGCATCTACTACTATTACTCCACACATCGACCGCTATCCAGCAGGCATCTAGAGTATTAAGTTCATAAAGAACAGAGTAACGCATTAAGAAAGATGACATGATGTAGAGGGATAAACTCATGCAATATGATATAAACCCCATCTTTTTATCCTCGATGGCAACAATACAATACGTGCCTTGCTGCCCCTGCTGTCACTGGGAAAGGACACTGCAAGATTGAACCCAAAGCTAAGCACTTCTCCCATTGCAAGAAAGATCAATCTAGTAAGCCAAACCAAACTGATAATTCGAAGAGACTTGCAAAGATAACTTAATCATACATAAAAGAATTCAGAGGAGTTCAAATATTTCACATAGATAAACTTGATCATAAACCCACAATTCATCGGATCTCGACAAACACACCGCAAAAAGAGTTACATCGAATAGATCTCCAAGAAGATCAAGGAGAACTTTGTATTGAGATTCAAAGAGAAAGAAGAAGCCATCTAGCTAATAACTATGGACCCGAAGGTCTATGGTAAACTACTCACAACTCATCGGAGAGGCCTTGGAGATGATGTAGAGGCCCTCCGTGATCGATTCCCCCTCCAGCGGAGCGCCGACGAAGGCTCCAAGATGGGATCTCACGGATATAGAAGGTTACGGCGGTGGAAATAGTTTTTCGTGGTCGCTTCTGATGTTTTCGGGGTACATGGGTATATGTAGGAGGAAGAAGTAGGTCGGTGTACGCTCGAGGGGCCCACGAGGGTGGGGGGGCACCTGTAGGGGCCGCGCCGGGAACCCTCGTGGCCGCCTCGCTTGTTTCTTGACTTCCACTCCAAGTCCTCTGGATCATGTTTGTTCGAAAAAGATCGCTCCCGAAGGTTTCATTCCGTTTGGACTCCGTTTGATATCCTTTTCTTCGAAACACGGAAATAGGCAAAAAAACAGTAATTCGGGCTGGGCCTCCGGTTAGTAGGTTAGTCCCAAAAGTGATATAAAAGTGTAAAGTAAAGCCCATAAACATCCAAAACGGGTAATATAATAGCATGGAACAAACAAAAAATTATAGATACGTTGGAGACGTATCAATCACGCCTGTGGAGCAAGTGGAGAGAACACAAAGGTTACCATGAAGTGGGTTGCAAAGGCTGTTGAGGATACTGTAAGATCCAATCCTGGTGCAGGTGTTGATACTATATTGAGTTATACAAAAAAGAAATTTGGAGTACATGTTCCAAAATGTTTGGCCTACAGGGCAAGGAGGAAAACAGTTGATGTTGTGCAAGGGGATCACAAGACACAATACTACAGGTTAAGAGACTATCTGAAGTGTGTTTTGGACACAAACCCTAGTAGTAGGTCTGTTGTGACAACAAAGGAATTTGAACTCAACCCAACACCTACGCCAAGGTTTCATTACATGTTTTACTGTATGTTTGCTTGTAAGGAGGGGTTCCTAAATGGTTGCAGGCCTTTCATAGGTAAATATAGTCTGTATAGTGCTTAAATAGGGATTGCATAACAGTTGCTGCTTACTAATGGCTTAAAATGCAGGTCTTGATGGATGCTTCATCAAACTAAGCACTGGGCAGCAAATCCTGGCAGCAACAGGGAGGGATGGCAACAACAACATCTTCCCTATTACATTTGGTGTTGTTGACAAGGAGGAGACAGATAGTTGGACTTGGTTTCTTACACAGTTAAGGATAGTAATTGGTAGTGGCAACAAGTTTGGGCCCTACACAATTATGTCAGACAGGCAAAAGGCACAACTACTCCTTGCACTATGTAATGCTTTTCCTTGCACTGTCTAATGCTTTTCCAGAGTTTGTGTGACTTGCACTATGCAATGCTTTCTCTAATTACTTCACTAGTTATTAATACAAAATCAATGAACAGGGTCTGTTCAATGCAATAGAGGATGTATTTCCTGATTCCCCTCAAAGAGTTTTTTAAGACACATATATGCCAACTTCCAATCAGCTGGGTTTAGAGGGGATGAATTGAAAAACCATCTAGACCAGGCTGCTTATTCTTTCACTAAGCATGGGCATGATCTGGGCATGGAAGCATTGAAGAAAGAGAGTGAGCAGGCATGGAAGTGGTTGTCCAACATACCAGTCCATACTTGGGCCAGACATAGGATGGATACTATATGCAAGACAGACCTTGTTGTAAACAAGCTTAATAAAATTTTCAACAGGATGATTCTGGATGTTAGGAACAAGCCCATAAGGACAATGCTTGAAGGAATAAGGACAAAACTCATGATCAAGTTTTAGAAGATTAGGGAGAAGACAGAGACATGTAGGTGGGATATCACACCCACATACTCTGAGATATTAGAGGAGGCCAAGAAGTGGGCAAAATATTGTGATGCATATATGGCTAGACCAGGCATTTGGCAAGTTACAAGTAGTTCAGAAAAGACGTAATGTGTAAACATGAACAACTACCTTGTGGCTGTAGGAGGTGGGATATGACAGTTGTTCCATGTGGTCATGTTGTAGCAGCAATGCAGAAGGTGAAGCTACACCCTGAAGATTTTGTCCATGAGTTCTTCAAGAAGCCCCTCTACTGTGAAACCTACAAGCATATTATATACCATGTTCCTGGCCCTGATTGTTGGCCACACACCATGGGGGATGACATATCTCCTCCAGTATTCAAAGAAAAGAAGGGTAAAAAGCAGACAGCTAGGAGGAAAGGACATTTTGAGGTGCAGCCAAGAAGGATACATCAAGAATTGGAACAGTGACCTATAGCAATTGCAATAAGCAAGGTCACAGATATACCACATGTGGTGATCCACTTAAACCCAAACTGCAGATGAGGAAGAATAATCACTAGGTATGGATTGATAAAGAAACTTCTGTTTCATAGGCTAGATAGTTTGATTCTAATTTGCTTTGTTAAATGTGTAGGAGAATAGGTCAGTCTACTCTTCATCTATCAGAGCTAGTACAAAAGTGGTTGCACCCCCCGCCACCACCACCATCAGCACCAGCCATAGCTAGGAAGAGGCCAGCAACAACCACAGCTACTCCGGGACCGGAAAAGAGGAACTAGGCTGCTGCTTCTGCTACTCCAGGATCATCAAAGAGGGCCAAAGCTGCTGCTTCTGCTACTCCAGCACCTGCCACATCAACACCTGCCAAGAAGACCAAAGCAACCAAGAAGACAAGGGCTCCTAGCACATCTTCACTAGCCAAGAACACAAGGTCATCCATTGCCTCTCCAACAAAGAACACCAGAGCATCAACAGCTAGCAGAGGAGGGGGGTACACAGTTTTCAATGCTCCAAGGCAAGCTGCTCACTCTGAGATGGAGATTGGGTCCAAGAGGGTTAGGAAGCCAACTGGAAAGTGGAAGGCATATTTCACTGCTAGTGGTAACTACTGAAGATTCCAACATTTACACTGTATGAGTGCTTAAACCTATGTATTTACTTGCTAAAACTTGAGTGTTTGCATTATGAAACCTATGTATTTGCTTCCTAAAACCTGAGTGTTTGCTTTATGAAACCTATGTATTTGCTTTATGAAACCTGAGTGTTTGTGACTTCTAGGTTGCACTTCACATTGGTGCTAGATTGATAGAATCCCAAAACTTAATATATTCAGACAACACTGATGCAAAGTTTGATTTATTCAGACAACACTGATGCAAACATTGATTTATTCAGACAACACTGATTCAAACATTGATAGATTTATTCAAACATTAATAGATTCCACCATCCAAACATTCTTTCATACAAAGAGTTGTACAGAAATGGAAGGGATACATAGCTCAGACTCTCATTCATACTGAAATAACTACTAGCAACAACTCTCAATCGTAACGCTCGAAGAAACGGTGCCACTTTTCTCTGGTAGAAGGGTGAGGAGTGTGTACTGCCTGTGCCCTAGCCCACCTGATGATCTTCCCTGAGCTCTTGCGCCTGCCGTCAGGAACAAGAACTGTGAACTCATCTGGGTTGCACTTCTCCAAGATCTTGTCTGCCAGCCGCCTCTTGAACTCCAACTCCCAAGCTGATGGCATGAGCACTGCAGGGCGAGCCCTTTGCCTCCTCATATCCACTGCCTGCACTGCCTCCCCTTCCTCATCTATCACCTCCCTAAGCTCTGGATCCATCTAGGGTTTCTAGAGGTGGGGTGTGGCAGTTGGGTTCTGGACAGGGACGAGGGTGGGTGGAGGGGAGGCTATTTATGAGCAGTGGAGAGGCATCTAGAGTTAGTAGGCCTAGGTTTGTAAACATAACTAGGCCAGAACAAACCCAGGTACAAAGCACCAATAAACACACTTCAACTATGTTTTAAAGATAAAAAACACATAGCATAGTCCAGCAGTGCTGATCACTGACTCCATAACATAGCATAAGAGGTTCAAATACCAGTTCCAACATTCATTACAACATACTTCATAACTTAGCATTAAAGGTTTTAGCAGCATAACTTAGCATTAAAGATTTTATCAGCATAACTTAGCATTAAAGGTTCTTAACATTGGCATAGACATAGGCTAGATTAGCTTCACATTCCCCAAAATGTACACCCCATATCTTCACATCAGATTGTTAGGCCACATACTTATAAAGGCCTTGGATGTACTTCACCAACTATAGAACACACTTCATGAATCAAGGATCGCCTTCATTTTCTCAAGTTTCGCCGTGCTTGCATGCCCATCATTCAGCAGCTCATTCACCACATGCTCAAGCTTGGCCTTCTCTATCTTAAGCAAATCTCTCTCCTGTTCAACCTCCTTCATTGCCTTCCTGGTGTTCTTGATAATGTCAGCTTGACTCTGTAAAATGCACCTCTGTTCCTTGGCAAGTTTGAGCTTCTCCATCTGAACCTCCAACTTAGCACTCTCTTATACGTCTCCAACGTATCTATAATTTTTGATTGTTCCATGCTATTATATTACCTGTTTTGAATGTTTATGGGCTTTACTTTACACTTTTATATCATTTTTGGGACTAACCTACTAACCAGAGGCCCAGCCCATATTGCTATTTTCTTGCCTATTTCAGTGTTTCGAAGAAAAGAAATATCAAACGAAGTCCAAACGGAATGAAACCTTCGGGAAAGTTATATTTGGAACGGAAGCAATCCAGGGGACGTGGAGTGCACGTAAGGGAAGCTTCGAGGTGGCCACGAGGCAGGGAGGCGTGCCCACCTCCCCTAGGAACACCCCACACCCTTATGGGCCCCTCGTGGCTCCCCTGACCGACTTCTTTCGCCTATATATCTCCATATACCCTAAAAACATCGGGGAGCACAATAGATCGGGAGTTCCACCGCCGCAAGCCTCTGTAGCCACCAAAAACCTCTCGGGAGCCCGTTCCGGCACCCTGCCAGAGGGGGAATCCATCACCGGTGGCCATCTTCATCATCCTGACGCTCTCCATGATGACGAGGGAGTAGTTCACCCTCGGGGCTGAGGGTATGTACCAGTAGCTATGTGTTTGATCTCTCTCTCTCTCTCTCTCTCTCTCTCTCTCTCTCTCTCGTGTTCTTGATTTGGCATGATCTTGATGTATCTCGAGCTTTGCTATTATAGTTGGATCTTATGATGTTTTTTCCCCTCTACTCTCTTGTAATGAATTGAGTTTTCCCCTTGAAGTTATCTTATCGGATTGAGTCTTTAAGGATTTGAGAACACTTGATGTATGTCTTGCCGTGCTTATCTATGGTGACAATGGGATATTCACGTGATCTACTTGATGTATGTTTTGGTGATCAACTTGCGGGTTCAATGAATCTATGCATAGGGGTTGGCACACGTTTTCGTCTTGACTCTCCGGTAGAAACTTTGGAGCACTCTTTGAAGTACTTTGTGTTGGTTGAATAGATGAATCTGAGATTGTGTGATGCATATCGTATAATCATGCCCACGGATACTTGAGGTGACATTGGAGTATCTAGGTGACATTAGGGTTTTGGTTGATTTATGTCTTAAGGTGTTATTCTAGTACGAACTCTGTGATAGATTGAACGAAAAGAATAGCTTCGTTTATTGTACTACGGACTCTTGAATAGATCAAGCAGAAAGAATAACTTTGAGGTGGCTTCGTACCCTACCATAATCACTTCGTTTGTTCTCCGCTATTAGTGGCATTGGAGTGACTCTTTGTTGCATGTTGAGGGATTGTTATATGATCTAATTATGTTATTATTGATGATAGAACTTGCACTAGTGAAAGTATGAACCCTAGGCCTTGTTTCCTAGCATTGCAATACCGTTTACGCTCACTTTTATCATTAGTTACCTTGCTGTTTTTATATTTTCAGATTACAAATACCTATATCTACCATCCATATTGCACTTGTATCACCATCTCTTCGCCGAACTAGTGCACCTATACAATTTACCATTGTATTGGGTGTGATGGGGACACAAGAGACTCTTTGTTATTTGGTTGCAGGGTTGCTTGAGATAGACCATCTTCATCCTACGCCTCCCACAGATTGATAAATCTTAGTTCATCCACTTGAGACAAATTTGCTACTGTCTTACAAATCTCTGCACTTGGAGGCCCAACAACGTCTACAAGAAGAAGGTTGTGTAGTAGACATCAAGCTCTTTTCTGGCGCCATTGCCGGGGAGGTGAGTGCTTGAAGGTATATCTTTAGATCTTGCAATCGAATATTTTTGTTTCTTGTTTTATCACTAGTTTAGTCTATAAAATAAAATTACAAAAAAATGGAATTGAGTTTGTCTCATATGCTTAATCTTTTTAATATCTTTTGTAAGTATGATGAAAATGAAAATTCTGCTCAAGTGCTAGAAAAAGAAGTCTATAAAATGTTTGATGCTAAATCTCTGAATGATGAGCATGATTGCAATGTTTTTAGTATAAACTTTTTGAATATTCATAGTACTAATGACGATTGCACCAGTTATGATGAAAATGTCTCCTATAAGCATGTCGATTTTTGTGTTGTGCATTGGGTTTGCAAGTACACACCAAATAGGGAAGATATATATTGCAAGAGGCATAAGCATTTTGAAACTAAATGGTTGCAAGAAAGGATAAATGTGAGTGCTGAAAATTTAAATTTTCTTTGTCGTACTTGTGAACTTTGCAATGAACGTGGTCATTTACATCTCCGTTGCAAATTGTTTCATAATCGAATCGTGTCCAAAAATTGTGATGATATGATTTCCCTTGCACATCATAATGAACTTAGTTTGCTTTTGGATTATGAAGAATTGAAACGTTTAATTAAGGACCTTCTAGAATTTGCCCATAAGAAATTCCTTGATATTGATCTAGAGAATATTTATTTGTATTGTGCGGTGAATTGCATTGAAAATCCTTATATTGCCAATTACCTAAAGAAAAGAAAGCAAATAGAAGATGAAGAGAATACTAATGAAAGGGAAGAGACTACCCAAAATCATCCTATTATTTCTTATGATGAATCAGGTAACGAGGAGGAGCTTTCTATCCAACAAATCTCATCAATAAGGAGCTCAAAGAAGAAGGTTGAACCCACACATAATGTGAAGAAGAAAAAGAAAAGACGGAGCAGCAAAGGTAGAAAGGTATCTCTCCCAAATGATGTTGCTCCAACTACTCATTGTGATGATGATAATTGCTATACTATTGGTGCTATCCATACTATTAATGATGAGAGTGATTATGCTTATGATATGAAAAGGCCCAAGCTTGGGGAAGCTATGTTTGATGAGGATGAAATATTTGAGAATATATTTGCTGAAATTAATGTTTGTCCCAAGCTTGGGGATACTATGTTTAATGTAGATGATATCTCTAGTCTCCCAAGTTTTGATATGCAAATTTATGATGATGATAGCATGCCTCCTACTTATGATGATTATATTGATGAAAGTGGGTTTGGAACAGTGTCAACTTTAGGAAGTAATGATCCCACTATTTCGGCCTGCTCCGGCGTCTAGCAGTACAGCTAGAGGCAGGAGGCAATACAGATTCGGTCCATCTCTCAAGACTCCAGAGAAGTTACCATACGAGATGACCGCACAGGAAAACGAGGAGAATGTCAAGCCCAAGTGAAGGACTACTTCGAAACGCAAAGAGCTAAGAGACATCCACCTCCGGAGGAGAAGATAGATCCGGTGAAAGCGAAGCGTACTTTGGATTCCCTCCAGCGCCCACCACCGTCTCCGCCGCAAACCAACTATGAGCGCATTACTGAAAAAACATATAAGGAAGCGAAGCGGTCGGGAAGTACTTGCAGTGACAAAAGGTTACAAGAACGAAGAACTGGGAAAAAAATTCCCCAGCTCGGCGAACAAGCGAACCAATCGTGCCCCCGCTCAAGGTGTCTAGCGATATCGTCTCTAATCATCCATGGATCTTGCCCGGTACCAATCATGGAGGTTACGGCGATGCACATTTTGATATAATAAAGGTGGACGAATTCAAATACGAGTACGAGAAGCCTCTCTTCAAAGATGGAACTACTCTAACAACGATGATGTGAAGATTCCATGATTGGTACATGGAAACCTGCAGAAAGCAGTTGGCTAGGAAGAAAATCGATACTTTGACGCTGAAAGTTAAAGAGGATCAGCATGACCTCGTTGGAATTGAGGAGTTGTCGGTTCCATTTGAGGAGTTCTTCCAGTTTTTCAATCTAAAGGCCCTTGATAAATTAACGGTCACTTACTACTGTCTGTAAGTACTATTTTTGTCATTAAGTCTCTCTATATATAGCTCAGCTCTTTCATTGCATGTATATATAATTATCCTCACTATATTATGCAGATTGAAGATCGTCGAATGCAGAAAAAATGAAATGTATGATATTGGGTTCATTATACCAAATCTCATAGGTGAATTTACGGTTACATTTCATGCCAAAGAAACCGAGGACAACTTGCTACGATCGTTGGTAATAAATCAAAACAATGATACAAAACTCTTTCCTTACAACTACAAATGAGTGTTACTGTCTTGTGCATATTCGGTTTCCCTTAATTATTACTCGAGTTATAGTAATTAATGTAATTGATGATTTATGCATGCGTGCGCAGGTTCCACCATATTCTCATAGAGATTAAGCTTAAGCAGGGACTAGTAAACGTCTTAGACTAGAGACGAAAAGACCCCGAGAACTATGCGGACATGTCTAAGATGCTCGAGAAGTAAGTTGAATCGATCATTATCGCACCATACCGGCAACTTTGTTCATTTCACGATATCAAGTAATTGTTTTCTTCGTCTCGCAGGGTTTGGAAAGTATTCACCGCACAAATTACTTCATTGCTGCGGAATTTGCGATGGAAATACCCGAAAGTAAGTACTACTAGCTAGCTAGTTCCGCGCATCTCCCGTTGATTCTAGCTACTTTCATCAATGCCATTTATAATGCTTCATTATCAGTTTGATTGACCTCTATTTCTCGTAAAGTGCTCGTGGCAGGAACCCGGGAATAATTACTGTGGATACTACGTCTGCGAGTTCATCTACAACGCGACGACCAAGAATAGGCGGGGCTACTCTAAAAGATAATATGAAGTGCGTAAGCAAAAATATTCACAAGTTTATTTTATTACCATCATTTCTGTTGAGTTTCATTCATATATATGTATTGACCCCCTTATTCAAATTAGATGTGGGAGATGCGGAATGAACTCCTACCAGAAGATCGCATGCGAGCAATTCAAGAGAAATTGGCTGGATTCTTTCTTGACCACGTCATCAATAAAGCCGGAAAATACCACCATGCATGTGGAAGTTGAGTTCATATGTTAGGGGATTGTAAGAGACCTTACACATTGTATATATATGTAGCCAGTAGCGCCGGTAAGATATACGAAAACTTGTTGTTCGACCAATCTCTCGGAGAAGGAAAGGTCGATCACTTTTGTATATGTTCATGACGATCTTCTGTACTTAATAGTTTCATTCATTTGCTTACTAGCTAGCTAGCGTGTCGAGTCCTCTCTATACGTAGCGTCGACCAAGCACGGAGATAAGAGAGGACACTTCTCTCTATTAGCTAGCTAATACAATATATGAAACCCCTAAATTAACCCTAAAACCCACCAAACCCTCCCCCCCTCAGAAAAAAACAAAAAACCCATACCCTAAAATGATGACGCATGGAAGCCTTTTGGTCCCGGTTGGTGGCACCAACCGGGACAAAAGGTCCTCTGCCTGGGCAAGCGGCAGCGGCCACATGGAGCCCCCATCTGTCCCGGTTCCTGGGCGAACCGGGACTAAAGGGACATGGCTTTAGTGATCACCCTTTAGTCACCGGGACAAATGGACCTGTGAAATCTTAATGTCTTTGAACATCTAGCCAGCCCAACGGTCACACACAACTACACGACCTCACGTCCTCACTTCACGATTCACAGGAACCAGCCGGCACCTGATTCACTTCCGTTCCTCTTTTTCTCTCCCACTACTAACCCTAGCCGCCGCCCGACGCCCGCCGCTGTGGCCCGATGCCCCGTGAGACGTGAGCCCGTGACGATTGACGACTGCGGCACCGAGGCGCGCCGCGCGCCGCGCGCCCTGACCGATGAAGACTGGCGCCCACAGCGGCGACCCTGACCGGTGAAGAGCGGTGCCCCGAGCGGCAGTCCTGACTAGGGAAGACCGGCACCCCGCGTCGACAACCCCGACCCCCCGTCGGTCGCTCCACTTCTCGCGACGCGGCCGTCCGCCACCGATGCTGCACCTCCTGACGGCCGGTTCAACAGATGCAGTCCATCACCACCACCCGTCCTCTTCCACACTATTCGCTGGCTCGCCGCCTGCTGCCATCTTTCGGTTCTCCACATCGCAGCTGATGGTGACTTACTTCATCTCTCTATGTACATATATATGATTCCCATGAAATCAGCACTCCAGCTGGTATTTTGTAGGCAATACATGCCTTGCTTTGTGTCAAATGTTAGCACTTGCAGACAACAAATAGAACTCTGTACTCCACTTAACTAGAGGAGTGTCAAATGTTACCACAAGGTTATTTGTGTGGTCATTTGGGTTGTTTTGCAAACATAGTAATTTGTTTTTGTACTTATTTCTGCACTTCAACTTCTATCCATGCAGCCTTGTAAAGCAACACTTTAAAATGGAACATTCAGAGTGCGGATTTGGGCAAGATAACTGAGAAGAATCACACACTTTAGCAGCTTCAATACTTTAGTACTACTAGTAGGAGTAGAGAATAAATATTTATAATCCTCTTTGTTATTGCAAGTTAAATCCTGAGTACAGAATTCTTATGTACATAGTAAAGCATTTGTGCTTGTTTCCTAAAACTAGATATATACATGGTATATATCATTTTGGTAGCTGATACGAGATACACAAAGATGGGTTATATGCACTTTATGTTCTGATTTGCTCATGTCAATGTTGTTTGACAGACCATTGTCCTCTTTTTTGTAGATGTTTCCTGTACCGGATTCTAAATATGATGAGGAGTTGAATGAAAGATGCCGAAGCAAAAGGTGCCAATCTAGAAGCTGCTCAAGATGACAAGCCAAAAGAACGGAAGCAAATGGCGTCATGAAATCTTATTGTTGGACCATGAATTACGAATCTTCTTACTTATGAATCTTGTCACTTGCTATCAAGTATAAACATGTATTGGTATTTTGTTTACTTGCTGTCAAATATAAACATGTATTGCTACTGGGAGTAACTCGTTGTAGCAATTAATTTGGTCTGTTTGGTCGGGACCGAAGACCGAATAGTAAAGACCGAAGACCGAATAGTGAAGAACCCAAAAGACCGAAATTAATTTGGTCTTCAATTCCGGAAGACCGAATTTTTGGAAGACCGAAAAGACCGAACCAAACAAACCGAAAAGACCGAACGCCCGGGGCTAGGTGGCATGGTAGGCCGACCCTACGGGAAAATGGCCCGAGGGGGCGAGGTGCCGCTACATGGCGTCCGGGGACCCGCAACGAGGGGGATACGGCCCACCGCAACTAATACGAATGTGCAATGTGAATGTATTTTGAAATGAGGTGAATAGTTAGTTCTTCGGATTAAGTTGAAACAACTTGTGCTGCAATTATCTCACAAAATTAATTCAATGTTTCTTTGATGATGTTGCTATGTTCAATTGTACGGATCACACACTCACTTAGACACGCCATATATTTGATCTTTCATCACGCCATATATTTGATCTTTGATCTACATGTACATATACACGACATATATTTGATCTTTGACCCCGCCGAGTAATCTTATCCTTCCAAACTATGATTGATAAAACATACTACGTACATAATCTTATCCTTCTGAGACAATCGGGTAAAACTGGCGGCCATGACAGCTCGAAAGGATAGGCTTCCCCGATGTACCTGTTTCTCTCTACCCTCATTGTCTCGAGCTCGACGGAGAATAACCATGTCTAACGGTGATCAGTCAGAATTGGTGTCGGGAGGATGTACTTGGTATTTGCTGCGATAATCCTCAATCCTTGTTGGAAGAAGCTCTCCTCGCGCCCTGGCAACCCAACGGTTGCCTCCGGCAGACCCAGGTGTTTCTCAAGCACCCACCCATCGTCATTGCGGCTGCAATGACCAAGATATCCATGTCGTGGCGCAAATACTTTGAGCTCGTTGCCCGATAGGCTGATGACGCGCAGGGCACCATCATCACCGCCGATGATCCGAGAGGCACGTTCCTCTTCGTCGTGCAATCCCCATATGTTCTCTGGCAACTTGATGATGGAGAACTCCATGGTGACCACGTCAAGAGCACGCACGGCGGCCCTATCTTTGATTCCCCAGTATATAGAGCCGTTGGCGCGCCCCACCATCTCCTTGTACCCAAACGGTGGTAGTACGCCAATGCCAGTGGCCGTGGTGCGCACTAGGCATCAGCCACCATCACTACCGGAGGAGAAGACGCAGACTAGTTTCTCGTTAACGACTGCGAGGACCCTCAAGTTGGACACGCTCATGCGGCGGTCGGCGTCGCGGCCGTCGACCAGAAAGGCGTGCAGAAAAGATTCCAGACCCGACGGCCAGTGGACCCTCTGGTGGCGCCGCGTGAGCGGATCACAGACAAGGAGGTCAAAGTAGCAGGACGGAGGTGTTACCTCTGGTGGCCACTGCGGCTGTCAAGGAGCTTCCAGTATCCTCCGGGGAGGAAGTCGAGGGCGAAGTGGCGGCCGTCGATGGTGGAGGCCGGCGAGGAGGGGACGAAGACAGGGCGTTCGACCTCGGCCCCAAAGCTGGCATTGTACTCGTCCCAGTGGTAGTCGCCCACGCGCGTCGCGTGTGGGTGGGCCGATCGGAGCCGCGCGAGGAATCCAACATCGGCGACGACACGGCACCAGCGCCTGCACACGGCGGCGGCACGGACAAGCAACGGGGAAGGGCCGAGGCGGAGCAGGACGCTCTCGAAGATGTGGGCCGGGAGGTCGTGCACGGTCGTCGCCGCCCCGGACTCTTTCGGTGTCTTGTTGGATGTGGGGGTGGGGTAGATGCTTTGTGATTTGTGAATGCCACGTGTCATCCATCCGGGCGGGTCTCACCTGCTCTCATATATTTTTTTTTCCAGGTGAGACGCACCGGCGCGGCGCGGCCCGGTTGGTGACTTGGTTAAACCAAACTGGCCGGTGCGTGCGGATTTGGATCCGAAGTGGCCGCGGAGTCGAGTCCAGGTTTGCATGCAAGGATCGGAGGTGGAGTCCAGGTTTGGATTCCTCCAGGTTTGGCTCGCTCGATCCGAAGTTTGCGCATCTGCTTCCTTTTACGTACTGCATCAGGTTTCATTTTTTTCCATCTATATATCTACAGTTTCTATTTTTCCGGCCGCGAGAGAGATCTCACGAATCGACCCGTAATGGCGACGGCGGCGGAGGGACGTCGCCGACGAAAGAACAGGTCCAAGTCCAAGAACACGCGTAAAGACGCCGGGGCGGCGACGACCGTGCTCGACCTCCCCGACCACCTCTTCGAGCGCGTCCTCCTCGTCCTCGGCCCTTCCCCATGCCTCGTCCGCGCCGCCGCAACGTGCAGGCGGTGGTGCCGCGTCGTCGCGGATGCCGGCTTCCTCGCGCGGCTGAGTTCGGCCCACGGACACGTGATACATGCCGGGGACTACTGCCTCGAATTCGGAGACGAGCCCAGTTACTTCGGCTTCGTCCCCTACTCGTCGGCCGTGCCGCTCGGACGCTTCTCCCTGGACTTCCTTCCGGGCACAGAGCACTCCTGGGCGCTGCAAGACAGCCGTGGCAGCCTCCTCCTCCTCTCCAGTGTGATGCGCCGGGACCAGGGCCGTGCCCGTGGCTCCTTTAGTTATGACCTCCAGCTCGTCGTCTGTGAGCCGCTCACACGGCGCTACCAGGGGATCCTTTGGCCTTCGGGCGTGACCTAATCGACATCGAGGAGGAGGCCGGAAATCGCCGAGGCAACATGTCCAACTTCAGGATCCTAGCCAAGGTCAACGACAATCTGGTCTGCGTGTTCTCCTCCGGCAGTGATGGCGGCTGGCGTCTAAAGCGCACCCAGGCCACCAGCACCGGTACAAAACCATGGTTGGATAATTTGGTGGGGCGTGTCAACGGATTTATGTACTGGGCAATCCAAGAAAGCGCCGCCGTGCTTGCCCTTGAGGAGGCCACTCTGGAATACTCCCTTGTCAAGTTCCCGGAGAACATATGGGGGTTGTACAATGAAGATGACCGTACCTCTTGGGTCGTCGCCGGTGAGGACGGTGTCTTGTGCATCGTTTGTCTGATGAGCAACCAGCTCAAGGTCTTTGCACGATGGCGCCATGAAGGAACTGGAGAAGATGAGTGGGTGCTGGAAAAGACCCTGGGGCTGCAGGAGGCGACTGTCGGGTTACCAGGTCGTGAGGCAGGATTTTTTGAGCAAGGCGCCACCATTCTCACGGCAAATTCCAGATACGTTCTAGTGAGACCAAAGGAGAAGAAGTGGATGTTCTCCATCGAGCTTGACACAATGAGGGTAGAATGCGAGCACCATAGAAACAACTATGAAGGGCCAGCGTACCCGTACGAGTTGCCATGGCCGCCGGTATTGCCCGATGATCGTGGCAGGGAGAGGAGGTGATAGGTAATCGCCTGTGTATTGTAGTATTTCAGAAGATTCAAATATATTCTGTATATGGGTAGAACTAGGGATCAGGCTACTGATATATTGCTTCCTATCATACCAGTCGATTATCGTAGGATTGTAATCACGCTACTCGTCCGATTCTAGCGTTGGTCTGGTGGTAATTTAATGCTCAGCTGTGGTTTATTTCCTGATACCAACTACTCCCTCTGTTTCTTTTTACTTCGCATATCAGATTTGTCTCAAGTCAAACTTCATAAAGTTTGGTCAAATTTATATACAAAATTATCAACATCTACTATATTAGAGATATACGACATGAAAGTTAATTCAATAATGCATCTAACGATATCGATTTTATATTACGAATACTGATATTTTTTCCTACAATCCCAGTAAAACTTTACTATGGTTGACTTAAGACAAATATTATATGCTAAAAAGAAACGGAGGAAATACTTCTGTGAACAATGGGTGCATGGGCCCATGGATTGGGTCCCGTGATTTCTTTATAGAATAATGGTTTTTTAATATATTCTAGTTAATTATGACTAGTTTCAAGAAAAACAATGCAATTATCATATTTTTAGATGTAATATTTTTTACTGCAGGAGCATGGCTTGGCCCAATGCGTGGAAGCATTCCACTCGACTCATGGAAGCGTGTGCTTCAAATAAATCCCATTTAAAAATTATAATTTTCCTGCGATGCATTTTTATGTGACATGAACATAGGTAATGAACTAATGATACAATGTTGAGGCCACGGGAACATTCCTTTTGATCGAATGAAGTGTATTATTTGTGGTGCGGCGCAAACATATTGCTTGACGGAAGAATTTTTGATGTATGATCTTAGGAACGAAAATTTTGTCGGAAAGGAAACAATAGTGATTATAACAGAAACATTTGCTTTGCAAACAAATCAAGCGGAGGCACGCCAAGAATGACGAACCATTAGAACAAATTATCTGATGAACAAAAATCCAACTCTCTTTTTTCACAAGTACAAACTATTACAAGAATATGTTCACTGTGCCGCAGCCTACATAGTGGCAGTCACTGCATAAATTGACAAGTTCTACGCATGCCGGGAGTTCTCTGTTTTTTTTTTTGAGACAACCTCACTAAATTTAGTATGCCAACACCGCATGTACATGGACGAAAGAAGGTTTTCGGGTTGGCCTAACCACACATGGCGGCCAACCCCTAAAGTAGGACCATGCTTAGCGAGATTGTGAGCCTCAATATTCGAGGTTCAAAAGTCGTGGCTAATGATACAAGAATGAAAACTAGACATATGATCTCTAATCTCATTAATCACCGTGCCGTAAGGAGACACACTTTCACTTCTGATAGCATCAACTACTGTCTTGCAGCCCTAGACCATGAAGATCCATTGAGAGTAGGTGTCATCTGCAAGACCTAGCGCCTCCCGAGTTGCAAGTGCCTCGAGGGTAAGGTGGATCGACTATGCGAGGGAAGAACAAAGTTGAAGCTCCAATGAACATCTCATCTTGGTCTCGACATATCGCCCCCACTGAGCCGAACTCCCCACTCCTCGAAACTGCAGGGTCGACATTAATTTTTACATAGCTTGTCGGTGGCGGGATCCAGTGGTTCGGTCTAGCCAAAGTAGTTCCTTGCAATGTCCCGGTAGTTCTCTACACAAAATTAATATCATTCAAATAAGAGTTTAGAAAACCGTGCATATACCAGGGGCTCTGGAGAATATCCTCATTTATCGCTTTTAGAGCCCTAGATTACCCAAAGAGTGATGATCATCCTTGTAAGTTCTATCTGGGAGTAGGACTCGCTCATAGAAAACAACCACTGCTTGGCGCTAGGAAAAGACCATGTGGCTGCAACCAGGCCGTGAGGAAGGATTTTTTTCAGCCAGACACACCACTCTCACAGCAAATTCCAGATACATCCTGCTGAGACCAAAGGAGAAGCCATGGGTGTTCTCTGTCGAGCTTGATACGATGAGCTGGAGTGTGAGCACGAGAGGAACAAGTACGAGGGGGCAGCGTACCCATACGAGTTGCCGTGGCCACCAATCTTGCCCATTGATCCAAGTAGGGAGATGAGGTGATATGTCATCGCCTGTATTGTAGTATTTCAAAAGATTCAAATATATTATGTGTATTGGTAGCATTAGGGATCAGACTACTGATATATTGCTTCGTATCATACCAGCCATTTATCGTAGGATTATAAGCACCAAGGCCCAATTGACCGTGGCTTGCCCAGCTTTCAGCAAAATTACAAATCTAGGTCTAAGCCCAACCTATTCGGATTTTGGCAAAAAAATGGATCACGACTGGAACCGGGAACGGCGAAATGTGCATGCACAATAGAAGCATTCCTTGAGAAAGAAGGAAGCACAAACATGTGTTGTGTGCAGTCCCATATGAATGTTATCGGGAGGCGGCCGGTAGAGCTCCTTAATCCAAATAAGATATTAACTATACATATAAGTTTTCCTCGGCCTCGCGAAGAATATGTTTCGTGTGCCACTTCCAAGAGAAAAATGTTTTCTACAATGTCCATTGTGTTGAAGATCTATGCGTACATCCTTTGTTGCTACACAGTGAGACAAAACGATACACTAAACAATGAAAAAAGATCATGACAAAACTAGAAAAAATATTTTTGTTTTTACAAGTATCTCAAATTGGCCTCTTAAATCAAATGGAATTGTATTGCCATGCAATGAAACATTATGTTTTACTCTAGAACAAGATAAGCGCCTAACGTTTTGTTCTTTTATGGAGAACCCTCATAAATTTAGAAGTGTGGTTCATATCGAAATGAGTTCAACTTTGAACATGTTGTTTTGAACACGGGCTCGGTGTGCTCAATGCACATTTGTCCTACTATGCCATACTCATAAAAAGGATTGACATATAGATTGGGAAATTATATTTGTAATATCAACACTACTTCCTCTGCAACTTAATATAAGATATTGTTTGATGCTAAAACATCTTATATTAAGTTACAGAGCTAGTATTTCTTAAGTAACAGCTTGAAAGAAAACACATTTCCCTAAAAAAACACATTACCACATTAAGTACTCAAGATTTTTTTGCGGGAAAACACTCAGCAATTATAACATTGTAGTAAGTCTTGGGCTATAATCCCACAATTAAAAGATAATTACGATTTACTAGTGCGAAGCTTCCAAACTAATACCCCAGATAATAGATATCCCAAATGTGAAAGAAAAGAAAGAGGACCCTGATAAATTCGGAACGTTCGGAATTTAAGCATGTCATCCTGAACGTTTTTTGATGGCAACTTTAGTTGATGGTGAGGTGGCAACTTTAGTTATTAGCACATGGCAACTTTGTTCCAGTTTGTTTTTTTGTCAAAAAATTGTCATGTTGCCAACCTCGCAAGAACTAAAGTTGCCATGAAAAACGTTTGGGATGCCATGCTTAAAATCCGAACGTTTCGGATTTATTATTTCCGAAGAAAGAACAATCAACTGTTTTTCGTGCATGCATGCATGACGCGACCCTGAGATGGAGGCGTCCACTTCACTTGTTCACCGGCGGCACGACGGCGTCCTCCCCATCCTCGTCCTCGCAGTCCACCAGCCTCCAGCGTCCGTCGTCCCCCTTCACCATGCCCCTGTTGCAAGGCACCCACCACCCCGCAGGCACCCCGTGCTCTTCTCTCAGCGCATCGTACAACTTGTTCACAAGGGCCACGTCCCGTTCCACCACGAGCTCGAACGCCCCTCCGGCCGCCGTCGGCGCGCCCGCCACACCGTGCAGGTAGCACTCCAGGTTGTGCCACACGCGCTTGTCCCCGGTCGCCCTCAGGTACGGCGACGCGCCGGTGTCGATGGGTAGTTCGTAGCCCACGTCGTGATACAGCAGCGCCGGGTACCTGGGCACGATGTCCCGGGCGTTGCGGACGCGCAGGACGCGGAGGCCGACGGCCGCCGCCACGTCGAACCGCTTCTTGAAACCGGCGCCGCCAACGCGCGGGCTGGCGAACGCAAACGCTGTGACCGGGAACGTCGCCGAGGCCGTGCAGTTGTAGCCGTTCTCGGCGATGTCGAAGGCGTTCAGGGTGGCCAGCGCCGCCCCGAGGCTGTGCCCGGTCACCGTGATGCTCACCTCCTCATCCTTGTACGTGTCCACCAGCTTTTTCACCTCGGCCAGAACCTGGCATCCATGCACGAGCATGAAGCTGCAGGTGAGCTCAACACTGAACTGTATACGGTATAGTAATACGTGACAATGATGTCGTTTAGTCACAAGATTACCTGGCTTCTGGCGCTGTCCTTGTTGTGGATGGAGGCCGGGTCGGTGGAGGTGTAGATGGAGAACCAGCCACGGTGCACCATGGCGTCGGCGCCTGCGGCGTCGCCAAGGATGCCCTTGGGATGCACCATGGCGAACTCGAGGTCGTCGACCCACTCCAGCGCCTGGATCGTGCCGCGCCACGCGACGACCACGTCACGGCGACCGAGGGCGGCCTTCCCCGCATCAGTAGCCACCGCAACGTACCCGATCCAGTTGGACTCCTTGCACCGGTGTCGCGGATGGCGGCCCCTCACGAACGCGGCGGCCGGCGCGGCAGGGGCGGAGGACGTGGCGTACAGGAACCTGGTGAGTGGTGACCCGGTACGCGGCGGCGTGGCCCGGCAGCATCACGCGCTCGAAGAAGCGCTTCCTGCCGAAGCGCGAGAGGCCGTCGTGCGGCGAGTGCTTCTCGTAGTTGAACGCGTCGTACGTGGCCTGCGCCATCTCGCCGTACCAGATCACCGTGCGCCTCAGGTCCAGGTCCAGTGGCCGCAGCAGCCCCTCCCACGACCGCTCGCCGTGGAGCTCCTTCCACCTCGCCGCCGCCGTGGCCGTGATCGGTCCGATGATGCGCCCTTGCTCCGACATGGCCGTCTCGATCTAATCTAGCTCGGTATAGCTTGGCACTGTGCGGCAGCCTACTCTGTTGGTCGGTGTTTATACACGGAGGCGGCAACGGCGGCAATCATTGCATCTTGCTTGCACGGCGTGACATTTCGATATGGGAGCACGATGTCGCAAGCGCGCATTGATTCGTGCGTAACTGCATACCCCGATCGGAGACGAAGATCAGAGCTGGAAAGCAGCCGTGGAAGGCCATGCGAGTGGCATGCATGGCCATCTTGTTTGGGTTCATCATGAATTCGGTTAGCGACGTTTCGTGATTCCTAATACAATCTTCAGTCCCCGTAAAAAATCATAATCTTGTCTTCCAGGGTTTTTTTTAGGAATATTGTCTTCCAGGTTCAACCGTAGTCCATAGGTTTTTGTTTGAAGGAAGCCAATATGGCGGCAGATTTGTTGGCTACTATGTCGGAGGACTCGCGGACTATTGTGTGGCAGTCCAAGCCTCTTGTTTTCTTGCTTGACACTTTGTCAAACGATGTAGCTCTTTTTTCACATGAAATATAAACCGACATAATGGCATTTCCTTAAAAAAAATTCATGCATTGCATACGCATACAACCCACGAAACTAAGAAACAAAAATTTGTGCATTTCACACTTTCTTTTCTTTCTAAAACGCACTACATATGTTTAGAGTATCAGAATATGAACATCGGTGAGTATCCCGTCGCTGCGATGTAAGCGAACAATCAGCCGTGGCATGGTACAATAGTTCGGGAGAAATGATTTCGAGGTGGCTTCTCTCTGCAGTTATAGCAGCGCTATAGTGGGCAATCTCTGCTATCGTGGGCACTTTGACATCCAAGAGGGGAGATATTTGTCGGTTATTGCTGAATTTTGAGCCGTTCAGTGGGATTTCCGGAGCATTTTGTGGCAGCGGCCATAGCGTCGCGGGGAGGCTCCCCGGCAGGCTATAACAGAGCTATAGTGGCAATTTCGCAGGAAATTTAATTTCATGAATGGTACCCACACATTTTTTCATGGAGGAAGATTCAAAATTTAAACAAATTAAGAAATCTAAATGATTTTTGTCTTACAATTTGGGACAAGAAATAAAAAATGAATTTTTAAATTCCATGAATTTTAGGTACAAGCGTTCAGATAAGCTTGTAAAGCTCTAGATTAAGGAACTCGTGCTCCTGATTTCGCTTCAGATGAAACCAAACAAAGTCAATAGGGTTACATACACCATCTCACAACACCGTTCCAACTTTCAACCACACACCATCAATGTGAGAGACTGGCTTAATAGGAAAAAAATTAGGTGGATGCATCATTCCTCATAGACTACTAATATTAACAAGAAATTCCTTATTTTCGGGGGAGCTCATTTGCAAAGAACTTCAAAGTTAAGCGTGCTTGGCTTGAAGCGATCTGATGATGGGTGACCGACCCAAAGTTGATCTCGGGTGCGCACGAGTTAGGACAAAATGCCCAAATAGATTATTATTAGTCTGTGGGGTCAGTCTACACTAGTAGAAAAGGGGGCAATGGTCCAGGCCGGATCAGCCCATTAGTCCCGGTTCAATCCAGAACCGGGACCAATGGGGGCATCAGACCCGGTTCGTGAGCCCCGGGGGCCGGCCGGGCCATGTGGGCCATTGGTCCCGGTTCGGCTGGACCTATTGGTTCCGGTTGGTGGGACGAACCGGGACCAATGCGCCTTGCTCCTGGCCCACAACCATTGGTCCCGGTTGGTGGAGTGAACCGGAACCAATTAGTTGCCTATATCTACCCCTCGCCTGCGAGCAGAGCACTCCCAGTGCTCTGTTTTTCGTGGCCGGCGAGGGGAGAGCTTTGTGGTGCTCTAGCTCACCCTCCTATGCACACGAGGTGTTCGATGGAATGCCCGAGCCACACTACTTAAGCTTTCTCCTCTCCAAGCTCGACCTCCAAGCTCCATTTTCCTCAATATTTGTCTAGGTTTAGCGGTCTGTCACGTCCCGTCCCCATCTTCACCGCCGTCGATCGCCCGCGCCGATCTCGTCGCCGGCACCACCGTGGTGAGCCTCTTGCTCTTATCTTCTTTCTGAAAGGAAAAAAAATATTACTTGTATATTTATATAGATACTTGTATAATTTTCTTACTTTTATTATTGCATCTTATATAGTGCGATGGTTTTGGTATCCGCCCCCGTTGGCCCTCGTCCTGTCTATGATTCATATGTGGTATATATTATCTTTTCATAACTATTGGTTCATTTATTGTTTATGACAATTATGCCGACCAATGTGACATAGATTTTATTTATCTAGGAGGTTGTTGAACCGGAAATTCCAACCGACCCTATTATTGAGAGGTTAAATTTAGTTGAAGAAGAAAACAATTTGTTGAAGGAAAAAATTAGAAAAATTGAGGAGGAGAAGATGATATTGGAGTTGCATGTTGCGGATGTCATCGATGATCACAAGATCAAGACGGATGCAATGCGCTTGAAGATTAGAAAGATTAGAAAATATGCCATTCATACCGAGGCTTGGTATCATTATGCCGTTGGATCAGTTGTTACATTGGTTGCGATTATGATCTCATTTGTTTTCGCATTAAAATGTTTTACATAGTTTCAGTGTATGGTTTAATTAATTTAGATGCTCTGCAGAGCTTTATGTTGTTAGATGAGAACTATGTATGTACTTTGGTTTTAATGTGATGATGAACTTCTATTAATTTGGTCACTTAATTATTTATTCATGATGTTCTGTAATGATTTTTGACACACTTAATTATATATAATGCACGCAGATGAACCAACAATGGATGTACGGTTCAAGACACACCTCCGAGTACATTAAGGGCGTGCATGATTTTCTCGAAGTGGCTGAGGCAAACAAGCAGAATGGTTTTATGTGTTGTCCATGCCCTATATGTGGGAATACGAAGTCTTACTCTGACCGGAAAATCCTCCACACCCACCTGCTTTACAAGGGTTTCATGCCACACTATAATGTTTAGACGAGGCACGGAGAAATAGGGGTTATGATGGAAGACGGCGAAGAAGAAGAAGAGTACGATGACAACTATGTACCCCCTGAATACGGTGATGCTACTGAAGATCAAGAGGAACCAGACGATGTGCACGATGATGCTGCAACGGGCGAAGCTGCTGAAGATCAAGAGGAACCAGACGATGTGCCCGATGATGATGATCTCCGTCGGGTCATTGTCGATGCAAGGACGCAATGCGAAAGTCAAAAGGAGAAGCTGAAGTTCGATCGCATGTTAGAGGACCACAAAAAAGGGTTGTACCCCAATTGCGAAGATGGCAACACAAAGCTCGGTACCGTACTGGAATTGCTGCAATGGAAGACAGAGAATGCTGTGCCTGACAAAGGATTTGAGAAGCTACTAAAAATATTGAAGAAGAAGCTTCCAAAGGATAACGAATTGCCCGACAGTACATACGCAGCAACGAAGGTCGTATGCCCTCTAGGATTGGAGGTGCAGAAGATACATGCATGCCCTAATGACTGCATCCTCTTCCGCGGTGCGTACAAGGATCTGAACGCATGCCCGGTATGCGGTGCATTATGGTATAAGATCAGACGAGATGAGCCTGGTGATGTTGACGGCGAGCCCCCCAGGAAGAGGGTTCCTGTGAAGGTGATGTGGTATGCTCCTATAATACCACGGTTGAAACGTCTGTTCAGAAATGGAAAGCATGCCAAGTTGATGCAATGGCACAGTGAGGACTGTAAGAAAGACGGGAAGTTGAGAGCACCTGCTGACGGGTCGCAGTGAAGAAAAATCGAGAGAAAGTACTGGGATGAGTTTGCAAGTGAGACAAGGAACGTATGGTTTGCTTTAAGCGCGGATGGCATTAATCCTTTCAGGGAGCAGAGCAGCAATCACAGCACCTGGCCCGTGACTCTATGTATGTATAACCTTCCTCCTTGGATGTGCATGAAGCGGAAGTTCATTATGATGCCAGTTCTCATCCAAGGCCCTAAGCAACCCGGCAACGACATTGATGTGTACCTAAGACCATTAGTTGAAGAACTTTTACAGCTGTGGAATGGAAACGGTGTATGTACGTGGGATGAGCACAAATAGGAGGAATTTAACCTAAAGGCGTTGCTGTTCGTGACCATCAACGATTGGCCCGCTCTCAGTAACCTTTCAGGATAGACAAACAAGGGATACTACGCATGCACGCACTGTTTACTTGACACCGATAGTATATACGTGGAAAGCTTCAGGAAGAATGTGTACCTGGGCCATCGTCGATTTCTTCCGACCAACCATCAATGTCGAAAGAAAGGCAAGCATTTCAAAGGCGAGGCAGATCACCGGAAGAAGCCCGCCATGTGTACCGGTGATCACGTACTTGCTATGGTCAATGATTTACACGTAATCTTTGGAAAGGGTCCCGGCGCACTAGCTGTTTCGAGTGACGCTGGGGGACACGCACCCATGTGGAAGAAGAAATCTATATTTTGGGACCTACCCTACTGGAAAGACCTAGAGGTCCGCTCTTCGATCGACGTGATGCACGTGACGAAGAACCTTTGCGTGAATCTGCTAGGCTTCTTGGGCGTGTATGGGAAGACAAAAGATACAGCTGAGGCACGGGAGGACCTACAACGTTTGGACGAAAAAGACGACATGCCTCCAAAGCAGTATGAAGGTCCTGCCAGCTATGCTCTTACCAAAGAAGAGAAGGAAATCTTCTTTGAATGCCTGCTTAGTATGAAGGTCCCGACTGGCTTCTCGTCTAATATAAAAGGAATAATAAATATGGCAGAGAAAAAGTTTCAGAACCTAAAGTCTCATGACTGCCACGTGATTATGACGCAACTGCTTCCGGTTGCATTGAGGGGGCTTCTACCGGAAAACGTCCGATTAGCCATTGTGAAGCTATGTGCATTTCTCAATGCAATCTCTCAGAAGGTGATCGATCCAGAAATCATACCAAGGCTAAGGAGTGGTGCAATGTCTTGTCAATTTCGAGCTGGTGTTCCCACCATCCTTCTTCAATATCATGACGCACGTCCTAGTTCATCTAGTTGACGAGATTGTCATTCTGGGCCCCGTATTTCTACACAATATGTACCCCTTTGAGAGGTTCATGGGAGTCCTAAAGAAATATGTCCGTAACCGCGCTAGGCCAGAAGGAAGCATCGGCCATCAAACAGAGGATGTCATCGGGTTTTATGTTGACTTCATTCCTGGCCTTAAGAAGATAGGTCTCCCTAAATCGCGGTGTGAGGGGAGACTGACTGGAAAAGGCACGCTTGGAAGGGACTCAATAATATGCAGGGACGGATATTCTTGGTCTCAAGCACACTACACAGTTCTACAGAACTCTACCTTGGTGACCCCGTATGTCGATGAACACAACAACAGTCTGCGCTCCAAACACCCGGAGCAGTGCGACGACTGGATTACAGGTGAACACATCAGGACTTTTAGCAGCTGGTTGGAAGCACGTATCAGAGGTGACAACACTGTTTGTGATGAGATGTACTTGTTGTCCAGGGGACCATCTTTGACTATATTGATTTGGAAAGGATACGAGATAAATGGGAATACATTTTACACGATTGACCAAGATCAAAAGAGCACCAACCAAAACAGCGGTGTCCGCTTTGATGCAACAACCGAGAGCGGAAAGGACACATATTATGGTTACATAGTGGACATATGGGAACTTGACTACGGAGTAGATTTTAAGGTCCCTTTGTTTAAGTGCAAATGGGTCAATCTGTCAGGAGGCGGGGTACAGGTAGACCCACAGTACGGAATGACAACAGTGGATCTGAAAAATCTTGGGTACACTGATGAACCGTTCGTCCTAGCGAATGATGTGGCATAGGTTATCTATGTGAAGGACATGTCTACCAGACCGAGAAAGAGAAAAGATAAGGAAGCGAATACATCATACGATGAGCCAAAGCGCCACATAGTTCTTTCAGGAAAAAGGGACATCGTGGGAGTGGAGGACAAGACAAACATGTCTGAAGATTATGAAAAGTTTCATGAAATTCCTCCCTTCAAAGTCAAGGCTGACCCCAGCATCCTGATAAACGATGAAGATTATCCATGGTTACGGCGCAATAAGCAAATGACACAAGCGAAGAAAAAGTGAAGACTTTCTCCCGCAACTATTATGATGATACCATGCCAACTTTGTAACTGACGAGTATGATACCATTGTCCGTTTTGTACATGCACATGCTATGTGGGTCAATTTATGATACCATGCCAACTTTCAACTTTTTCAGAGTTCATT
>NC_041381.1:683866466-683875233 GCF_002162155.2 Triticum dicoccoides | reverse complement strand
GTCGCCGCGTGCGCTGCCCCTTCCCCGACCCCGTCGCTGTTGCCGCGCGCGCCGCCCCTTCCCCAACCCCGTCGCCGTCGCCCCGACCACACACCGCCGCCTTCGGTCCGGCCTCCGGCGCCCTTTCCTCTTATTTTTTTGTGCATTTTATGTATATGTTCTCTGTGTATATATGTATATGTTCTCTGTGTATATATGTTCATATATGCTAAAGTTAGATTTTAGAAAAACTTTATATATGCAAAAATTTATACATATATGTAAGTATATATGTATGTATAGATGTATGTATGTGGATACATGAGGGGGGTCGATATACCCCCTCTCCGATAGCATTTTTGTGCATTTTAGGTTAGTGTATATATATGTTGATGTATATATGCAAAAGATAGATTTTTAGAAAAAATACTATTTTTTCTGTTGATGATATGATGATGTTTTTTTTTCATATATGCAATTTTTCATATATGTATTGTTTTTTTAAGTTGTTAGTAGATATCGATTTTAGGTTAGTGCATTTTAGGTTAGTGTAGAGGAGAAATTTAAAGTAAAATAAGGAAAAGGAAGAAAAGAGGAAGAAGGAAGAAGGAAGAAAGAAGAAGAAAAAGAATGAGAGGAAAAAGGAAAATAAGAAGATGAAGAAGAGGAGAGGAAGAAGAGGAGAAATAAATAAGAAGAGGAAAAAAGAAGAAAAAGAAGAGGAGAAGAAGAAAGGAATAGAGGAGAAGAAGAAAAAATAGAAAAAAAAATCTATTTTTTCTTCTTCTCCTCTCTTTTTTTTCTTCTTCTTCTTCCTTCTTCCTTCTTCCTCTTTTCTTCCTTTTCCTTAATTATTTTCCTTTCTCGTCATTGTCGCGTCGTTGTCGATATAACCCCCTCGAGATAACTTCGACATGAGGAGCGGTCGATATAAATACCCCCCCCCCTCGGCCCTCTCGCTCGACCAAAACTCTCGAGGACACCCAAACCCTAGAGAGAAAACGATGTTGGTCTCCTACCCCCTCCCGCCGCGCCCCTACCCGACAAATTAACTCTCTCGAAGCATTGTTGTGTCGAGGCGACCCCAAACCCTAGATAAGCAGCGTCGAGGCCACTAACATGATTCCTTATTGTGATTAGCTGGCTACTTCTACGTTTGCCACTAGTTCCATCTGTACCATATATAAACATGTTTTAAATATTTGCAGAAACTATGGAGCACTGCCGAGACGAAGAAACAGAAGCGATATTGAGGGACATAATCGCAAATGGAAGGGATGAAGTTGCGTCATTTCTCCTCGACACCGTTGTTGGTCAGCTGGAAGAACAGGGTGAAGAAGAGGGCTATGTTCATGATGGCTTCGGCCCATTAATGCCGGTACAAGAACAGGACTATGTTCATGATGGCTCCGATGACACAATGGAGGAACAAGAAGGAGACCGTGCTGACTGCTCCGGTGAACGAACCGAGCCCGGCCAGGTATATATATATATATATATATATATATATATATATATATATATATATATATATATATATATATATATTAGTTAAGCCCGTGCTGACTAGTTAATTGATGCTTCCATTGTTTTGGTATATATACACATATTAATTACTCCCGTCTTTCTTCCTTATAATTTCTAGCCCTCCGGATCGAGCACAACTTCGGTAAGGAGACGAGGCCCGAAGAAAAAGTTGAGTTCGGATGAAAAGTTTGAGATCATAGAAATCGCGGCCGACGGCGAACCGATTGAACCCATCCGGACAAGGAAGGCATTTTCTTCTCAGTGCGGGGTTCTTGTTAGGGAGAAGATCCCGATCAGCATCCAGCAATGGTATAAGCCTAAGGAGGAAGACCCTGAGGTGTCTTATGTCAATGATACGCAGAAAGAATATCTTTGGACTGAGCTGAAGGCAAATTTCACCCTACCGCCAGAGGAGGATCCGGAGAAGCCAGTTAAAGAGGAATTAATCAAGTCTTGTGCTCTTAAGAAGATGGCAACCCTAATGAGGAGGTGGAGGAAAGAGCTGAACTAGTTTGTCAAAATTAAAAAGACACCAGAATTCATCGGCAAATATGAGAAGATCAAAGATCACTGGCCCGCATTTGTGGCCCACAAGACATCGGAAAAGAGTAAGAAGATGTCGGAGACAAACAAGAAAAATGCTGCGAAGAAGATGCTTCACCATCGCACGGGTTCAGGTGGCTACCTGCAAGCCCGACCTAAGTGGTCCAAGGCTGAGAATGATCCGCTTGAAAAAGGGATCAAACCAGAGACAATGAGATGGCCAGACCGTTGCCGGACTTGGTTCTTCGGGTCTGGCGGAACCTT
This sequence comes from Triticum dicoccoides, assembly GCF_002162155.2. Classification (NCBI taxonomy): domain Eukaryota; kingdom Viridiplantae; phylum Streptophyta; class Magnoliopsida; order Poales; family Poaceae; genus Triticum; species Triticum dicoccoides. The sequence continues at coordinate 683,872,920 of NC_041381.1, read as the reverse complement.
GGACCCTGTAACAGGGTTTTGCCAGTGGACGGACGAGCAACTGGAAATACCAGTCAAGAACCTCTGACACTATATCGATGCAGCGTAGCGAGGGACGTTCCTTCCAAACAGGGAGAAGGACGAGCTCACAATGGCCCTTGGGAATCCTGAGCACCCTGGACGGACACGAGGCACGCCAGGCTCCATTCCGTGGAAGGTTGGTTTTCCGGACGCAGGGGGTTACAAAACCCACGAGAGGAGGAAGAAACTGGAGCAGGACCAACTGCAGGCACTGCACGAAAGGGTAATGGGGCTAGAGGATCGAGAAGAGGAATGAGAAGTAGCAGATCGCAGCAAGCGACCTGTCGAAGATTCCCCCGAAGCTACCCCGCCATCTCAGCGGAGAAGCAGCGTGGCTTCCACCGAGATGCTTCAGCCGGAGCATGTCTTGACGGCTCCAGCCAGCTATCCCGTGGATGGTATCACGGAGTCTCAAAATTGCCACATGATGGCGCGATGGATGACTTTGAAGGTCAAGGAGGCTGTTGGCCAAGTTTATCCTAGTGGACCTGGCACAACTTATCACTGCCAGCCGATTCCAAAAGGATATGCTAAGGTGATGGTGGATGAAATAACAGAGGGATTTGAGGACCTCGTGCTTGACCACCCTATCGGTGAAGGGAAGACTAGGCTGGGTTCTGCTCTAAAGACTCCATGCCTATGGAAGAAGGAGCTCATCAACCTTTTGAACCGGACGCCTCCGCCTCCTCCTCCTGCTCCGGCGAGTCAAGGCACTCCGCCTCCTCCACCGCCTCCTCCTCCGGCGAGTGACGATCAGGGCACGCGTGGCGGCACTCCGCCTCCTTCTCCGGTGCATGGCGGCACTCCGCCTCCTTCTCCGCCTGCGCCAGCGCTCCCGAGCAGCCAGGAGCATCCTCTTTCTCCGCCTCGCCAGCAATGGCGAAAGAGACCCGCCGCCATCCCGGCTGCTCCAACGTGTCGTACTCCTTCTCCTCCGCCTCATAAGCAAGCACGAAAGAAGACAGACGCCGCAGCCGCTCTGTCTGCTCCGGCGTCTAGCAGCACAACCAAAGGCGGGAGGCAATACAAATATGGTCCATCATCTCTCAAGCCTCTAGAGAAGTTACCATACAAGAGGTCCGAGGAGGAAAACGATACGATTGTGTGGACCCACGTGAAGGAGTTCTTTGAAGGGGTGAAAGCAAAGAGACATCCACCTCCGGAGGAGAAGGTAGATCCGGTGAAAGCAAAGCGCACTATCGATGCCCTGAGGAAACCACCAAAGTCTCCGCCGAGAACCAACTATGAGCGCATTACTGAACAGACATATCTCCAAGCCCAGGGGTTGGGAACTACTGTCGGTGCTAAAAGGTCAAAAGAACGAGCAAAGGGGAAAAAATTGCCCAGCTCGGCGAACAAGCACAACAATCGTGCCCCCCGCTTAATGTGTCTAATGCTCCGGGGACGGTGGCCGGTTATGGCAATCTTGACGATTACCTGCCTGATGATGCACTTCCTGATTTCTTGGAGGTGGATGAACACAGATACGAGTACGGGAAGCCTCTCGTCAAAGATGAAAAATCTCTGACAACAATGATGCGAAGATTCCATAATTGGTACATGGAAACCTGCAGAGAGTCTAAGGGTAAGAATGCTTTGTATCTGCATATTAAAGAGGAGCACAATCTCGTTGCAAATGATCTGTTGACTGTTCCATTTGAGGTGTTCTTCGAGTTCTTCAATCAAAAGGCCCTCGATAAATTAATGGTCTTTTGCTACTGCCTGTAAGTACTATTTTTGTCATTAAGTCTCTATATATAGCTCGGCTCTTTCATTGCATGTATTTATAATTAATTATCCTCAATATATTATGCAGATTGAAGATCGTCGAGTGCAAAAAACAAGAAATTTATGATATTGGGTTCATTAACACAAATATCATAGATGGATTTCTGGTTGAAAAGAACGTCAAAGAGGCCGAGGACAACTTGCTACAATCGTTGATCAAAAATCAAAACAAAGATACCATACTCTTTCCTTACAACGGCCCGTGAGTGTTACTATCGTGTGCATATTCGGTTTCCCTTATTACTCAAGCGAGCTTATAGTAATGTAATTGATGAGTTATGCATGCGTGCGCAGGTACCACTATATTCTTCTGGAGATTAAGCTTGAGCGTGGACTAGTAACCGTCTTAGACTCGAGACGGAAAGATCCCAAATCCTATGCAGACATCACTGAAATGCTCAACAAGTAAGTTCAATCGATCATTATCGCACCATATCATCAACTTTTTGTTCATTTCCTGATATCTCAAGTAATAATAATTATTTTCTTTGTCTTGCAGGGTTTGGAAACAATTCACCGCAGAAGCTCCGGGACTGTCGAAGGAGCTGACATATAAATACCCGAAAGTAAGTACTACTGGCTAGCTAGTTGCGCGCATCTCCCGTTGATTCTATAGCTATACTTTCATCAATGCCATTTATAATGCTTCATTATCAGTTTGATTGACCTCTATTTCTCGTAAAGTGCTTGTGGCAGGAGGAAGGGAATGATTTCTGTGGATACTACGTGTGCAAGTTCATCCACACCACGACTTTGAAAAACAAGCGGGGCTACTCTAGAAGACAATATGAAGTGCGTAAGCAATAATATTCACAATTTCATTTTATTACACCATCATTTTTGTTGAGTTTCATTCATATATATGTATTAATTAACCCCCTTATTCAAATTAGACGTGGCAGATGCGGGATGAACTCCTAGAACCAGATCGCATGAAAGCAATTCAAGAGGAATTGGCGAGATTCTTTCTTGACCACGTCATCAGTAAAGCCAGAGAATACCATGTGGAAATTGATTTCAAATGCTAGGGGTTTGTAATTAAGAGATCTTATACATATTGTACATGTATGTAGCCAGTAGCGTCGGATACATGATACGAAAACTTGTTGTTCAACCAATCTCTCGGAGAAGGAGAGGTCGATCGATCACTTCTCTCGGTATGCATGACGAACTTCTGTACTGAATGGTTCTCTCGATCACTTATGTATATATAGTACGTAGCGTCGACCAAGCACGGACATAAGAGAGGACACTTCTCTCTATGAATTAGCTACCTAACACAATATATGAAACACCTAAATTAACCCCCCAAAACCCCCAACCTCCCCTCCTTTAAAAAAACAAAAACCCCAGCCACTGGAATGCTGACGCGTAGATGCCTTTTGGTCCCGGTTGGAGCCACCAACCGGTACCAAAGGCCCCCTCACTGGGCTCGGCGCACAGGGCCACGTGGAGGCACATTGGTCCCGGTTCGTGTTTGAACCGGGACTAATGGGTGGAGGTATTAGTAACGACCCATTAGTCCCGGTTCATGAACCGGGACTAAAGGCCCTTATGAACCGGGACTATTAGGTGTTTTTCTACTAGTGCTCGATCCTGCTAGGCTTAATAGCCAGGAACTGATGGCTATGACCGGGGCATTACAATTAGCAAAACCATGGGAAATAGAACATGGTCATCACACGGACGTGGTAGCAAACCTATAACTAAGGACTGGTAAAAGAGTACATATGACACTTTGACATCTCCACCTTGAAGACTTCATCTAAATCAAGCTCAACTAACACTGAGTCACTTAGTCATTGACACCCAGCCCATCTGCTTGGAGATGAATTCAAATGCCACCCTTGGTAGCGTTAGTTCCAGGTTGTAAAGTTGTTGCCGTCTGTTTTCTGCAATCAATCTACCATGAAATTGAATACTCAACATTAGTCAGCAAAACATGATCAAAACAAGTTGTATTCCTAGTCCTCCACAAAGACTGGATCAATGCAGCAACATCCACAAATGCCACCTATTCAACATTACTAGGGAAGCTTATGATCCACAAATGGGAACATCTATTTAAGTGAATAGAGAACTTAACCCCTCCCCTGATGTATCTAGCTAGCTCATTAATAACCCACAAGTATAGGAGATCAATTGTAGCCTTATTCGATAAGTAAGAGTGTCGGACCCAATGAGGAGCTAAAGGTAGAATTAATATTCTCTCAAGTTCAATCGACCACTGATACCACTCTATGCACACCAACGTTTGCTTTACCTAGAAACAAGTAATAAAACTAGAAGTACTTTGTATGTGTAGTAGGATACACTACTAGGAAAAGGCCTACTAATGGCGCACCAGTTTTGCCTACTAATGGCGCACTACTGGTGTGCCACTAGTACCACGCCACTAGTATTTTTTACTAATGGCGCACGCCATTAGTATACCAGATACTAATGGCGCACCTGTAGTGCGCCATTAGTAACAATTTTTTTTCAAATTTTCTTTTCCAATTTTTTTTTTCAATTTTTTTCCTTTTTTTCTTAATCTCCGGTCACTATGGCTTAATCTCGGGTCAATATGCTTAATCTTAACTTCAGAGTTCTATCCAACCCCAGCACCAGCTCACTTCACAGGCACTTGTTGATATATCTAGCATATCAATCCTATTAAACCTTGTTGATGTTTAGGACTTTGTTCATGTTCATGAGTGTGATGAAATTTTGAAAAATTATTTCAAACTTCCGTTCATATTACGTATCATATTTTGAAAAAAAATTCCCGAAAAAAATTCGAAACTATTTTTTTTTCTGTTACTAGTGGCGCACCGAGCAAACGGTGCGCCACTAGTAGGTTTGAAATTTTTTGAATTTTTTTGCCTCCAGATTTTAGAAGCCCCGTAACTTTTTTCTGTTAGGTTTTTGAGGATTTTGAAAATGTTCACGGGGTTTCCCCGTTAAATTCGGATGTAACTTTTCGAGTAGATGATTTTTCATATAAAAAACTTTTTAATCCGAGTTTGTATACAAACGTTATGCCCATTTTACAAATTCCAGAGAGATTTTGCAAATAAAGTCGAAATTCATATTTGTAAATTTTCCCAACAACTAGGCCACATATCACATGGGAAACTTATCTTCTTTTATTTTTTTGACATTTCCATCATTTTCTTTTATTTTTTTTAAACTGAAAAGGCGGTCCAGGGGGGGTGCATTCGGGGGAATTTTGGATCAAAGTTAGTAATGGCGCACCGTGGATGTGGTGCGCCATTACTAGTTAAACTAGTAATAGAGCACCACACTCACGGTGCACCATTACTAACTTTGAAAAAAATTAATAATAAATAATAATAAAAAAAAATTGTTAGTAATGGCGCACCGTGGGTGTGGTGCGCCATTACTAGTTAAAACTAGTAATGGCGCACCGTGGGTGTGGTGCGCCATTACTAGTTAAAACTAGTAATGGCGCACCACAGCCACGGTGCGCCATTACTAACTTTGTACTAACTTTGAAAATAAATAAAAAATAAATGTTAGTAGTGGCGCACTGAGTGTATGGTGTGCCATTACTAATTAAACTAGTAATGGCGCACTATCCCCTGGTGCGCCATTACTAGTTTTGTAAAAAAAAATTGCTACTAATGGCGCACCGTGTATGTGGTGCGCCATTAGTATTTGAAGTTTAATGGCGCACCTGCGGCATTGCTATATACTAATGGCGCACCACACATGTGGTGCGCCATTAGTGTCCATTTCATCTATAGCCGTTTTCCTAGTAGTGATAAGTTTGCAAGATAATAAAAAATGTGAAAATAAAAGTTTTAGTACTAGTGGTTTTACTAAAAGAACAGTTCAGTTAGTATAGCGAGCATGGAAAACTGGTGGTAGGATTTGCGTAATTGTCCCTAAGCAATTGGCTAAGTTACTAGACCGATAGCAAGTTTATATGTGGGAGAGGCCACTGCTAGCATGACATCCCTTATTTAGAATTCTATGCACTTATGATTGGAACTATTAGCAAGCATCCGCAACTAGTTCATTAAGGTAACACCCAACCATAGCATTAAGATATATTGGTCCCCCTTCAATCCCATAGGAAGAAGTTTCCGCCACTCTTGCCCTCTAATGCATAGTCCTATCAACATACAACTAACCCTATGGTGTAATCCACACGCGCGCTCATATGATGGGCACCAAAAGACAACAACACAACAACAAGCAATTTAAACCAATCATAGCAATTCACCGATTGCCCATAGGACAACAAAAATCTTCTCTAACATCATAGGATGGCGACACATCATTGTATAATAATATGAAGCATCAATGACATACCATGTTCAAGTAGGGGGTACATCGGGTCGTGGGAGAGTGGACCGCTGATAATAGGTGAGGAACGTGATGAAGATGTTGAGGAAGACGGCGAAGTTGTTGGAGTAGATCGTTGTCACGGTGGTTCCCCTAGGGAAAGAGAGCGCCCTTCCTTCTTTTTGCTTGGCCTCCCCCCTAGATGGATGGAGAGTTTCCCCTCTGGTCATTGGCCGACATGGCCCCCATAAGGCAGGATCCCCTCTGAGATTGGATCTCTCTCTCTCTCTCTCTCTCTCTCTCTCTCTCTCTC
>NC_041381.1:683827747-683865938 GCF_002162155.2 Triticum dicoccoides | reverse complement strand
AAGGATAGTAACATTGCCCCTTCTCTCTTTTTCTCTCATTTTTTGTTTGTTGGGCTCTTTTGGCCTCTTTCTTTTGTTAAGTCGAAGACTCATCCAGACTTGTGGGGGACTCATTGTCTCCATCATCCTTTTTCCTCAATGGCACAATGCTCTAATTATGATGATCATCACACTTTTATTTACTTACGACTCAATAAAACTGATACATCATGACTCAATATGAATGCCTCTGGTAGTGTACCAGGATGTGCAATGATCTAGCGTAACATGTATAACAATGATGAACGGTGGTTGTGCCAAAAATATCATGTCAGCTCTATATGATCATGAAAAGCAATATGACAATGAAAACACAAGTCATGTGATAGAACGGTGGAAGTTGCATGGCAATATATCTCAGAATGGCTATGGAAATGCCATGATAGGTAGGTATGATGGCTGTTTTGAGGAAGATATAAGGAGGCTTATGTGTTATAGAGCATATCATATCACGGGGTTTGTATGCACCGGTGAAGTTTGCACCAACTCTCGAGGTGAGAAAGTGCAATGCATGGTACCAAAGAGGCTAGCAATATGCGTAAGGATGAGAGTGTGTATAATCCATGGACTCACATTAGTCATAAATAACTCATATACTTATTGTGAAAGTATAACCCTCGAAGAGAAGTACTACTCGCATGCCCCTATGCGGATAGATTGGGAGGGAAAGACCATCGCTCGTTCCCGACTACCACTTCAAGGTAGACACTCAATAATAAATCATGCTCCAACTTCAGGAGTCATGAACTTTAATATTGATATTCTTACTAAACCACAATCATCCACTAGTACACCCACATATTACCATCTTAGTATCATAAAACTATTGCAAAGAATCAAACATATCATATTCAGTGATCTACAAGTTTTATGTAGGATTTTATGACTAACCATGTGAATGACCAATTCATGCTGACTCTCTAAATATATATAAGTGAAGCATGAGAGTTTAATTCTTTCTACAAAATACCATGCTCTAAGAAATATAAGTGAAGAAAAAGAGCATTTCACAAATAATGGTTTTCCCAAGGTAGAGAAACGAGCATCCAAACTTCAAATGATATAAGTGAAGCACATGAAGCTCTCTATAAAGCCATACTCAAAAGATATAAGTGAAGTGCATGAAGCATTCTATAAATAAACCAAGGACTATCTCATACCAGCATGGTGCATAAAATAAAATGGAAAAATAAACACAAAAGAAGCTCCAAGCATTTACGCATATCATGTGAACAAAACAAAAACCGAGACACACCGATAATTGTCGAACAAGGAAGATGGGATGCCTTCCGGGGCATCCCAAGCTTAGATGCTTGAGTCTCCTTGAATATTTACTTGGGGTGCCTTGGGCATCCCAATCTTGAACTCTTGCCTCTCCTTATTCTTCTCATATCGATACCTCCTCTATCTTCGAAAACTTCATCCTAACAAAACATAACCAAACTTTTTATTAGAGGGGTTAGTACATATAACATCAAATCCCATCATGTACTGCTGTAGCATTATTGTATAATTATAGTCGAACATTACCCACTATATGCTATCACAATTCTATGGCTCCCAAATCAATGGGTCTCAACAAGATTTCAAACATAAGCAAATAAGGAAACTATAACAGCAATTTGTGAAAACAGGCCAATCTGTAAAGATGCAGATGGAAAATATACTTATGTAACTCCAAAAATTCTGAAAAGTTAGGTTGTGATAAACAATGCATGGCAGTATTGTGTAAAAATTTCAGAAACTTTTGAGGTGCCAGTAAAAAAATGCAAATTCAAGCACTACAGCCAAAGTTTTTGTTTTTGCACTTCACATACCAAACAAGCAATTTAAACATTCTAAAGGTAAATCTTGGGACATTATGTTTATAGTACAATGGATTTGTACAAGGGGATAATTATTTTTCTTGAAAAGTTTCTGTAATTCAAGATTCACTAAGTTCCCATGGGCATGAACAAAGTTCAAGGCATGCTCCCACTACAACGGTGCTCGTCGTTCTAACTTTCACTTTTATTTTTGAAGTTTTAGGTTCCCCTTTAAATTTTTTGTTTTTAAACTTTTTTAAATCACACAACAGAAGAAAACAACTCTCTAAAACTTCTGGGCTGTCTCCTGATACGTCTCCAATGTATCTATAATTTTTTATTGTTCCATGCTATTATATTATCTGTTTTGGATATTTTATATGCATTAATATGTTATTTTATATTATTGTTGGGACTAACCTATTAACCTAGAGCCGAGTGCCAGTTTCTATTTTTTCCTTGTTTTTGAGAGTTACAAAAAAGGAATATCAAACGGACTCCAAACGGAATAAAACTTTACCATGGATTTTCTTGGACTAGAAGACATCCACGGAGCTTGGAGAGGGGGCCAGAAGAGTTCCGGGGGACCCACAAGCCCTCAGGCTACGCCCTAGGGGGGCGCGCTGTGACACCCCAAAAATTTGGCCTTGTTTTAATAAATTAAAATTTTTCCAGGAATTAAAACTTTGGATTTCTGAGCTCCATTTTGATTTTTAAAATCATTTCTTTCCCTGTTATGATGAGTTTTTCCCAAAGAGAAAACTTTTCAAATATGTTATTGGACTTGTTTAACCTCTCAAGAAAAACTTTCCTTCTATCAGTGTAACTAATTAAATAATTAAGTTGCTTGATCTTTATTTTTTTGAAAATGGTTTTTCAAGGTTATATGGCCATTTTTGAACTGCAACCATTTGATATATTATTCTAAAAATCCAACCAAAGTTTGGAGATATCATGTGATGTATCTAAATCACTTTTGTGCAATAATATATTTAATACATTGCATATTTTGAGATCTTCATTCAATTTTCTGCTCTGGTCCAGAGAGCAATTTTACACTACAACCTATTTAAATATTTCTTTAAAACTTCTACCAAAATTAGGGGAGGTCAGTAGGAGCCTATTATTCCACTTTGTACAAAAACCTATTTATGTTCTTTGAAAAATTTGAGTGAATCAACCTCATCTTCATTCTGGACCAACTGGATGGGTTGTACAGCAACCATATTTTTGCTTGCTCTTTAACCCTTGATTCTTTCTCCTACTTGTAGTCCTCCATGTTAAACCCTTAAGTCCAGGAGCATGCACCTTTTAGATCATTTTTGGTTCATGAAATAATGTCATTTATTCCCTGTCCAGAATTGAAATTCTGCTAATCTTGCACTAACAAGTTTCTTCTTTTGGCAAACTAACCTCACCACTCTCTCTTGCATATAAAGAGACCCCCATCTGGAGTTTTTGGCCACCCCAAGACCTGCCTAAGTGCCCTTAGCATTTTGTCAAACACCTTATGGGCATGACCAGTTTTGACATGAGTTGTGGCACTGCACTGTGAACTTGCACCTCTGATCAAACTAGCATGTCCACTAGACTCCCCGTTTTCCTAACATAGATCTGTTAATTGCCAGTCTCAACCAAGCTCTGTAGCATGCTCTAGCATTGCGTCGAGCACGTTCCGTGCACGCCCGGAGCGCGAGCAGAGCGTGCGTTTGGCACGCACGTGCGCCGAGCCGACACGCTGGCCCCCACGGCTTTGGCCCGCTCTGCAGAACCTCGCCACATACTCCCCTTCTCACCACTACGCGCCAAGCCGCTCCTCGCCACGCCCGGCAAGCCAAGAGCTAGCCGCCGCCGCCGCCCGACAGCCCTGCGCCGTTCAGCGTCGCCCAAGCCACCCCGGCTCGCCACCTGCCCCTGTGAGCAGTGCGTGCTCATCCACAGCTTCGTCCCCTAGCTCTCGTCGCCGCCACGTTCTCCTGCAGCTACAGAAAGACGGTCGCCGACGAGCTCATCCGCGGCCGCCGCTGAACCGCCTCGACTCGCCTATATAAGGAGCCCAGAGCTCACCCCCGCACGCAGGCAGTCCCAAGCCACCTCCCGAGGACCCCCTTTGGCAGCCAATCGACCCGAGGAGGCCTCCTCCCTCATCTCCGGCAGCTGCAGCCGCCGCCACTGCCCCGGCCAATTCGGCACCACCAGGGCCTCCCACTCTCCGTTCTCTCCACCAAGAGCCCCCTCATCCTCCCGTAAACCATTCCCACTACTCCATTTCGATCGAGAACCACCGCCGGCCCGAAACCACTTTTCCCCGAAGCTTTCCTCCGCCGAGGAGCTCGCCGCCGACAGCTCACGCCGTCCCCGCCGACCCAACGACTACCAGTAGGATCGCCCTCGATCCGCGGATCCATCCCCGCCCTCCAGAGGCCGCGAGAAGCCGCCGCTCGCCGGCGTTGGTCGCCGGAGTTCCGCCTCCGCTCGGGACAAAGGGAGAAGGAGGAGGGCGGACTAGTCAAACCTGACTAGTGGGCCCTCTGGACCCACTGTCAGCGACCTCGTGTCTGTCCACGTGGTTAAGTGGAGGCGTAAAGCCTCAAGTACGCCTCCTCTGCACCGAAAGCGTATTTCTATCTGAAACGTTTTCTTTTCTGTTTTATTTTAAATAACAGATTTTGACCACAACTTTGACTGGCTATAATTTTTTAAATATAACTCCAAATGAGTTGATTCTTTTTCCTACCTTCCTCAAATTTGGTCTAGTTTATTTTAAGATTTATTTGAAAAAATTTCAAACAACTTTTTTGTACTGTTTTTGAAATGTGTGTTAATTCAAATATATTTTCAAATAGGATTTTGGGGAGAGAGAAGAAACTTTCAAAAAGTTTTGGAGAGCACCCCACCCCTCCACAACATTGAAGGCAAGCATTCTGAATCCCGGCATAATGTTTTGGTGTGATCGTGGATACATTTATAACACCACCGCATTTTGAAGGACTTGTTATTTCATGTGATATGATCATATGCATGGGTGCATGTTATTGATTTCCATGCTATTGAAAATGAACTCACTTGTGATGATAATCACCCTCATGTGCCTTGCATGCATACCGGCAGGAACCCGGAAAACCACTGCCTTGGGTAGGCATGGGTTTGTCGCCGGTCTCCGTCGGGACGGTTATGTCTGGTATGGCATGGTAAGGTGATATGAGAGGTGACTCTGTTGGATGAAATATATTCGTTATACTAATCATGCAGGGAATACTTGAACCTCCTGAGTCGACCTAGATCGAGTCTTGTTCCAGTAACCCCCATACTTGTTTCGTACTACCACTCGTCTCTACAGCAAGTAGAGTACGGTTCAGTAAGTTGTCAACCTATTTCTAGCACACACCGTATAGAGAGGCCATGGTGGAAGGTACCGGTTGTAGATGGTAGGCAAGCCACCTGGTCCGGGGGCATGGGTGTTTCCGGTTGGGCCCGAGAGGGGAGGCCACCCCTTAGAGCACGCGATATAAGTTTGATCCCATGCTACGCGAGGTTGTAGCCTCCCCACTTAGAGTTGCTTAACAGGTGTCGTGGGTGATTCCAGACACGTGTGAGTTAAGCTGGTGTGTGCAAGTTAGGTGTGTTTTCAACAAAAAGACCGTAGACGGAATTAGTCCCGATGGACTAAAGAAATCTGTTACTCGTGGGTAAAGAGTACATCCTCTGCAGAGAATAAACCTATTCGAATAGCCGTGTCCATGGTTAAGGATTTCAATCTGGGATGGTCAGGTGTCGGTCCTAGTGTCGGTCTTCGGAGGTGAAACGGTTAACCAGAAATGGAATTACTACTTGTGACTTGTGAGAACTATGATTATTATTGTTGTTGACTAACCCGTGATATTATTGTTATTATCGAGTATCTCTAGGATGGTTCTACCTCCGGGATATTCACTATGAATGTTTCTGTTAAATCCCTTTATGTGGTGTCGCTCAGACGCCCGACTGTGGCATTTCTTTTAAAGCCCTTTATGTGGTGTCGCTCAGACGCCCGACTGTGGCATTTCTTTTAAAGCCCTTTATGTGGTGTCGCTCAGACGCCCGACTGTAGCATTTCTTTTAAAGCCCTTTATGTGGTGTCGCTCAGACGCCTGACTGTGGCATTTCTTTTAAAGCCCTTTATGTGGTGTCGCACAGACGCCCGACTGTGGCATTTCTTTTAAAGCCCTTTATGTGGTGTCGCTCAGACGCCCGACTGTGGCATTTCTTTTAAAGCCCTTTATGTGCTGTCGCTCAGACGCCCGACTGTGGCATTTCTTTTAAAGCCCTTTTTGTGGTGTCGCTCAGACGCCCGATTGTGGCATTCTTTGTTATTTCATACTTTCTAATACTACTATGTTATTGCAATTTTATAAATAACTTGCTTGCACGCATCAGAGTTTCATTTATCTTTTGTGACTGACTTCATGAGCATAAAATATTTTCAGCACATCATTGTTATATTATACCTGTGTTCACTATGTTTGCGAGTACATTCAAAGTACTCATTGGCTTGTCCCTGGCTATTGTCTTGGCCAGATTTTCTTGCACAGAGAGGAGCGACGCGATGCCAGCCCCGAAACCCACTCAATGGAGATAGCAGCCTCGCGAAGATAGGAGTTAACTTGGTCAGCTGTTCCCGTGGGAAAGGGAGTCCATAGACACTGATGTTTCACAACCCGCTTCCGCCATCAACCACTAGAAACCATTTGTTCTACTCACAGGCCAGAATGGTCCTGTACTACATATTTTGTATTTTGCTTGGAATTACTATATCAAGTTGGAGCCTCATCAGCTAACAGTAATCCTGGGGCTGATGAGCACGACGGTCTTTTCTGGAAAATTTATTACCCGGAAAACCGGTCGTGGCAGACTTGGTATCAGAGCCAGGCTGACCATTGGCTAATCCAATCTTAGCCAGGTCGAAAAACTTAGGCAAACCAACCCACTAGACCATAGCCAAACCCCAGCCAAGCTTCTCGTGCAAGATAGCCACACAGTGACCCAACACCTTTTGGCAGTCGGTGCCCAACCTATCAACCTAACCTGTCACTCATGCGCCAATGACCGGCCCCTAGATAGTCCTTTCCCGCAAGCGTGCGAAGGAAGACACCGCCCCCTTTTTCCTATAAAAAGGGCACGCTAGTGCCAACACAGCGCCGCACAGCCGCTACCCCAAACTGAGCCACAATGCCTGGACCTATAGTACACAACGAAACCACAGCAACCAACCTTGGAGGTTTTTTGACCATCCTCGCAAACCTCACCCGTCGTGCCTACGCGTTAGAAGAGCCACCAGAATATGTTGTGTATCAAGGACCCATGAGCGGTGAAGACCGTCAATTCTGGGCCACTGTGCACATCTATGGTAGGGGTCTAGCACCCGAGCGCCCCTACAGGTTCACCGGAAGGACAACTTCCTTTGAGCCACAAGCCATCCAGCTAGCCGCTCGAGAGGCTATAGTTCATCTCAGGCACTTGTCGCCCAGAGTTAACTATCGCTCGTTCCACTACTACCCCAGACGTGAAGGGTATGGTAGACCACCCCAAGTTGCCAACGGAGATCACGAGACAGACCCCGCATTGTTGCACCTAGTGCGCTATGTAAGTGCACTAGAGGCACTATTCGACCAGATCACTATTGATGTAATCGCAGCTCGTGGAGAGCTGGTTCGTCGAGCCCCGGCGAGAGGAGAAAACAAGCCCAACGCCGACAACCCAGTCGTGCTGTTTGGACAACCGATCGAGACCCCGAGATCTGCTCCAGCCATCGGCCAAGGTGTTGCGATAACCCCAGAAGTGCTTCGTCGCATATTGGGAGCACACTCCAACGGGGTTGTGGCCAACAATCCTCGCGATGGTCATCATCATTACCCCGACCCTATAGTTCCTCCGCCATCTCCGACGAATCCCGGCAGAGAGACGCGTGGAGAAACCTCGACATCCACCAGGCATGCCCGTTTAGACATAAACGAGGTAGACTAAGCCGTGTGAGTAGCACCGAGTTTCAGTGTATCCTCGCTTTGTAATCGTGCAACCGTGTATATTAACGCAGCCTGTCGTTGTGCCTCTATTTTAATAGTAGCCTTGCATATTCGGTCAGCGCATAGCTGCATATTTTGCTAGGCACAACTACCAAAACCAACCCGACGACAACCACAGTAACACGTCTCTTTATGAGATATGTGTATCTCTGACACTGACCCGACCTTTGGAGCTAAGCTGGCAAATTTATTACCTTTCACCGCGGTAAAACGAATCTGGCTCCATTGCTATATAAAGGCCACCTTGTGACCTTACCCAGCAACCCTCACTTTGTGCACCACACTCACACTTTATCCTGTCATGCCGAGCCCCAGCATTCATCTGAGAACCCCAGATGCAACCCCAGGTAGCTTTGTCAAAATATTGTGTGATTTTACCCGCAGTACCATGGGTTCTACCCAGCCACCTCAGTACGAGCTGTTCAAATCAAGGATCACCCCATCCACCTCGGAATATTGGGCAGCAGTACACATCCCTCCCGTAGACTCCAACCAAGATACAACGGAAGTTTCCTTCGTGGGGAAATCTATGCCAACCCCACACCTGGCCATAGAAGCTGCTGCGAAAGAAGCGATTGCTCGTCTTTGATCCGCAGTATCCTATGCCTGCGAACGAGGATATTATTACTTTCCGAGCCGTGCAGCACCCAGAGAAGTAACATCTTTTCTCGGTGGACGTATTGAGAGAGACCCAGTTCTGGCCAACCTTATCCAGTACATCATTGCTCAAGAGCATTTGAACCAGCGAGTGATGGATTATCTCGAGAGCCTCGCAGATTTAAATCCTCAGATTGCCATCGACAGGCCACTGAGACCCGACCCGGAGAGACGCATACATCGACTGGTCAATCCACTGCCTCCGATAGAAGAAGAGTGTATTCCTTTACCAGAGACATTTTATCAGGACCCCGTCCAGTTACCATTTTCATTTTAGACGTCACTACTGTATTGTTCTTTGCAACATTTATTTATGTGTGTAACTTATGCGTGATACCCTGAGTTTGTACGACGAGTCAATTATTTGGCTTCTACTAATGTGTGTAGTTTTTATTGTGGTTTATGCTCCTCTAAATTAACTGTTTTTCCCTTGCAAAATCCTGGAGTGAGATTTCTTTTCCCTGAGTTGCTACACCTGCCCTTTCTCACGACGTGGATTATTTAATTTCACACAGCACCACGCAGCAGACTCACAACCATAATCATTTGGGCACATACAATGTTTGCAAAACCTTGCAACGGTGTTACATCCAGCTAATCCCCCCCCTAACAGCAGTTAGCACCCGGCACACCTCCATCTACTCCTCATGATCACCACCACCGCGGAGAGCCAACACCAGAGCCGCAGCGTCGCGATACTCGTCGAAGATCATCGCGCACAGGAGCACAGAGAGCCCCAGCAGTGTCGCCAGCCCTCCGCATATCAGGATCACAAACCAGTCCGGCATCGCCTCCGCCATTAGAGCCTCACCCGAGCTTCTGTAAGCAGTAATGGAGAAAGGAGGAGGAGAAGTGAGGCCAGGTGTGAGGAAGAAGAGAGAGTCACCCCGGCCGTTTTATAGCTCGAGCTCGGTGTACGGTGGGCGAAGTCCACCAACGCCGCTCGTCGCCGATCGCCGGTGTTCGGAGTCGAATCCGCGAGCAGTGCCGACAGCGCGCTGGCCCGCGAGGTGAGTGCACGCTGCACCGGCAGCTAGCACGCCGCGCACTACCACGGTACGGCCTAGATGCCCTACGAGTTAGGCATCGCCGGTGGGGAAAGCGCGAGAAAGCGCGCGGGAGAAAAGAGGTAGAAGGAAGAGCCAGAGGGAGAAGAAGAGGAGACTGACAGTGGACCCCGGGTCCACCTGTCAGCCAGAGGGAGCACTATGCTCTCGGGTACGACCAGCATATATCTAAATTTAGGAGTTATTCTAAATTTTTATCCAGCGTAAAAATCACCCGTTTTTGTCCCGAACCGTAAACTCTTCCACGCATCCCCAGTTTTCACACTGTGGTTTTTCATCACTTATTGCCCTCTCACTGTAGCCACATCTTTATTGCGTAATTATCTTCTTAACACGGCTTTTAGCAAATCTCGAGGACGAGATTTTTCTTCAGGGGGATAGTATTGTGACACCCCAAAAATTTGGCCTTGTTTTAATAAATTAAATTTTTTCCAGGAATTAAAACTTTGGATTTCTGAGCTCCATTTTGATTTTTAAAATCATTTCTTTCCCTGTTATGATGAGTTTTTCCCAAAGAGAAAACTTTTCAAATATGTTATTGGACTTGTTTAACCTCTCAAGAAAAACTTTCCTTCTATCAGTGTAACTAATTAAATAATTAAGTTGCTTGATCTTTATTTTTTGAAAATAGTTTTTCAAGGTTATATGGCCATTTTTGAACTGCAACCATTTGATATATTATTCTAAAAATCCAACCAAAGTTTGGAGATATCATGTGATGTATCTAAATCACTTTTGTGCAATAATATATTTAATACATTGCATATTTTGAGCTCTTCATTCAATTTTCTTCTATGGTCCAGAGAGCAATTTTACACTACAACCTATTTAAATATTTCTTTAAAACTTCTACCAAAATTAGGGGAGGTCAGTAGGAGCCTATTATTCCACTTTGTACAAAAACCTATTTATGTTCTTTGAAAAATTTGAGTGAATCAACCTCATCTTCATTCTGGACCAACTGGATGGGTTGTACAGCAACCATATTTTTGCTTGCTCTTTAACCCTTGATTCTTTCTCCTACTTGTAGTCCTCCATGTTAAACCCTTAAGTCCAGGAGCATGCTCCTTTTAGATCATTTTTGGTTGATGTACTAATGTCATTTATTCCCTGTCCAGAATTAAAATTCTGCTAATCTTGCACTAACAAGTTCCTTCTTTTGGCAAACTAACCTCACCACTCTCTCTTGCATCTAAAGAGACCCCCATCTGGAGTTTTTGGCCACCCCAAGACCTGCCTAAGTGCCCTTAGCATTTTGTCAAACACCTTATGGGCATGACCAGTTTTGACATGAGTTGTGGCACGGCACTGTGAACTTGCACCTCTGATCAAACTAGCATGTCCACTAGACTCCCCGTTTCTCCTAACCTAGATCTGTTAATTGCCAGTCTCAACCAAGCTCTGTAGCATGCTCTAGCATTGCGTCGAGCACGTTCCGTGCACGCCCGGAGCGCGAGCAGAGCGTGCGTTTGGCACGCACGTGCGCCAAGCCGACACGCTGGCCCCCACGGCTTTGGCCCGCTCTGCAGAACCTCGCCACATACTCCCCTTCTCACCACTACGCGCCAAGCCGCTCCTCGCCACGCCCGGCAAGCCAAGAGCTAGCCGCCGCCGCCGCCCGACAGCCCTGCGCCGTTCAGCGCCGCCCAAGCCACCCCGGCTCGCCACCTGCCCCTGTGAGCAGTGCGTGCTCATCCACAGCTTCGTCCCCTAGCTCTCGTCGCCGCCACGTTCTCCTGCAGCTACAGAAAGACGGTCGCCGACGAGCTCATCCGCGGCCGCCGCTGAACCACCTCGACTCGCCTATATAAGGAGCCCAGAGCTCACCCCCGCACGCAGGCAGTCCCAAGCCACCTCCCGAGGACCCCCTTTGGCAGCCAATCGACCCGAGGAGGCCTCCTCCCTCATCTCCGGCAGCTGCAGCCGCCGCCACTGCCCCGGCCAATTCGGCACCACCAGGGCCTCCCACTCTCCGTTCTCTCCACCAAGAGCCCCCTCATCCTCCCGTAAACCATTCCCACTACTCCATTTCGATCGAGAACCACCGCCGCCTCGAAACCACTTTTCCCCGAAGCTTTCCTCCGCCGAGGAGCTCGCCGCCGACAGCTCACGCCGTCCCCGCCGACCCAACGACTACCAGTAGGATCGCCCTCGATCCGCGGATCCATCCCCGCCCTCCAGAGGCCGCGAGAAGCCGCCGCTCGCCGGTGTTGGTCGCCGGAGTTCCGCCTCCGCTCGGGACAAAGGGAGAAGGAGGAGGGCGGACTAGTCAAACCTGACTAGTGGGCCCTCTGGACCCACTGTCAGCGACCTCGTGTCTGTCCATGTGGTTAAGTGGAGGCGTAAAGCCTCAAGTACACCTCCTCTGCACCGAAAGCGTATTTCTATCTGAAATGTTTTCTTTTCTGTTTTATTTTAAATAACAGATTTTGACCACAACTTTGACTGGCTATAACTTTTTAAATATAACTCCAAATGAGTTGATTCTTTTTCCTACCTTCCTCAAATTTGGTCTAGTTTATTTTAAGATTTATTTTAAAAAAATTCAAACAACTTTTTTGTACTGTTTTTGAAATGTGTGTTAATTCAAATATATTTTCAAATAGGATTTTGGGGAGAGAGAAGAATCTTTCAAAAAGTTTTGGAGAGCACCCCACCCCTCCACAACATTGAAGGCAAGCATTCTGAATCCCGGCATAATGTTTTGGTGTGATCATGGATACATTTATAACACCACCGCATTTTGAAGGACTTGTTATTTCATGTGATATGATCATATGCATGGGTGCATGTTATTGATTTCCATGCTATTGGAAATGAACTCACTTGTGATGATAATCACCCTCATGTGCCTTGCATGCATACCGGCAGGAACCCGGGAAAACCTCTGCCTTGGGTAGGCATGGGTTTGTCGCCGGTCTACATCGGGACGGTTATGTCTGGTATGGCATGGTAAGGTGATATGAGAGGTGACTCTGTTGGATGAAATATATTCGTTATACTAATCATGTAGGGAATACTTGAACCTCCTGAGTCGACCTAGATCGAGTCTTGTTCCAGTAACCCCCATACTTGTTTCGTACTACCACTCGTCTCTACAGCAAGTAGAGTACGGTTCAGTAAGTTGTCAACCTCTTTCTAGCACACACCGTACAGAGAGGCCATGGTGGAAGGTACCGGTTGTAGCTGGTAGGCAAGCCACCTGGTCCGGGGGCATGGGTGTTTCCGGTTGGGCCCGAGAGGGGAGGCCACCCCTTAGAGCACGCGATATAAGTTTGATCCCATGCTACGCGAGGTTGTAGCCTCCCCACTTAGAGTTGCTTAACAGGTGTCGTGGGTGATTCCAGACACGTGTGAGTTAAGCTGGTGTGTGCAAGTTAGGTGTGTTTTGAACAAAAAGACCGTAGACGGAACTAGTCCCGATGGACTAAAGAAATCCGTTACTCGTGGGTAAAGAGTACATCCTCTGCAGAGAATAAACCTATTCGAATAGCCGTGTCCATGGTTAAGGATTTCAGTCTGGGATGGTCAGGTGTCGGTCCTAGTGTCGGTCTTCGGAGGTGAAACGGTTAACCAGAAATGGAATTACTACTTGTGACTTGTGAGAACTATGATTATTATTGTTGTTGACTAACCCGTGATATTATTGTTATTATCGAGTATCTCTAGGATGGTTCTACCTCCGGGATATTCACTATGAATGTTTCTTTTAAAGCCCTTTATGTGGTGTCGCTCAGACGCCCGACTGTGGCATTTCTTTTAAAGCCCTTTATGTGGTGTCGCTCAGACGCCCGACTGTGGCATTTCTTTTAAAGCCCTTTATGTGGTGTCGCACAGACGCCCGACTGTGGCATTTCTTTTAAAGCCCCTTATGTGGTGTCGCTCAGACGCCCGACTGTGGCATTTCTTTTAAAGCCCTTTATGTGGTGTCGCTCAGACGCCCGACTGTGGCATTTCTTTTAAAGCCCTTTTTGTGGTGTCGCTCAGACGCCCGATTGTGGCATTGTTTGTTATTTCATACTTTCTAATACTACTATGTTATTGCAATTTTATAAATAACTTGCTTGCACGCATCAGAGTTTCATTTATCTTTTGTGACTGACTTCATGAGCATAAAATATTTTCAGCACATCATTGTTATATTATACCTGTGTTCACTATGTTTGCGAGTACATTCAAAGTACTCATTGGCTTGTCCCTGGCTATTGTCTTGGCCAGATTTTCTTGCACAGAGAGGAGCGACGTGATGCCAGCCCCGAAACCCACTCAATGGAGATAGCAGCCTCGCGAAGATAGGAGTTAACCTGGTCAGCTGTTCCCGTGGGAAAGGGAGTCCATAGACACTGATGTTTCACAACCCGCTTCCGCCATCAACCACTAGAAACCATTTGTTGTACTCACAGGCCAGAATGGTCCTGTACTACATATTTTGTATTTTGCTTGGAATTTCTATATCAAGTTGGAGCCTCATCAGCTAACAGTAATCCTGGGGCTGATGAGCACGACGGTCTTTTCTGGAAAATTTATTACCCGGAAAACCGGTCGTGGCACGCGCCTCCCTGGCTTGTTCGCTCCTCGGGAGTCCCCCAACCCTAATTCTTGCTTTATAAAATCCCAAATATTCCCAAACCAACAGAAGCGTCCACAAAAATACTTTTCCGCCACCGCAAGCCTCTGTTCCCATGAGATCCCACCTTGGGGCCTTTTCCAGCACCCTTCCGGAGGGGGATTTGATCACGGAGGGCCTCTACATCAACCTTCCTGCCCTTCCATTGAAGCCTGAGTAGTTTACCACAAACCTACAGGTCCATAGCTAGTAGCTAGATGTCTTCTTCCCTCTCTCTGCTATTCAATATAATGTTCTCCTCCATGTTCTTGGAGTTCTATCGGATGTAATATTCTATTGCGGTGTGTTTGTCGAGATCCGATGAATTGTGGATTTATGATCAAAGTATCTATGAATATTATTTGAGTATTTTCTAAAATCTTTTATGCATGATTAAATATCTTTGTATTTCTCTTTGAATTATCGGTTTGGTTTGGCCTACTAGATTGGTTTTTCTTGCAATGGGAGAGGTGCTTAGTTTTGGGTTCAATCTTGCGGTGTCCTCACCCAGTGATATAGTAGGGGTAGCGAGGCATGTATTGTAGTTTCTATAAAGGGTAAAAAGATGGGGTTTTTGTCATATTTCTTGAGTTTATCCCTCTACATCATGTCATCTTACTTAAAGCGTTGCTCTGTTCTTATAAACTTAATACTCTAGATGCAGGTAGGAGACGGTCGATGTGTGGAGTAATAGTAGTAGATGCAAAATCGTTTCGGTCTACTTGACACAGACGTGATGCCTATATTCATAATCATTGCCTTGGATATCGTCATAACTTTGCGCTTTTTTATAAATTGCTCGACAGTAATTTGTTCACCCACCGTATGTTTTCTTTCAAGAGAGAAGCCTCTCCAGTGAAACCTATGCCCCCCAGGTCTATTTTCCATCATATATTCACTACTAGAAATATGGCTATAGCTAATATGAACACTTATGACCCACTATACATGTGGTGCGCCATTACTAACCAAAACAGTAATAGCGCACCAGGTTAAAAGTGCGCCATTACTAAGTTTGGCCAAGGTTTGACCCAGTCATACACATAGTAATGGCGCACTTATAGGTGCGCCATTACTAAGTTGACATAGTAATGGCGCACCTTTACAAAGTGCGTCATAACTATGTGTATGACTGGGTCAAACCTTGGTCAAACTTAGTAATGGCGCACTTTGCATAGGTGTGCCATTACTATGTCAAACTTAGTAATGGCGCACCTTCAGAAAGTGCGTCATTACTATGTGTACGACTTGGTCAAAGTTAGTAATGATGCACTTTGTGAAGGTGCGCCATTACTAACTTTCTAGGTGGCCAAAAATTTCACCAAATGCACCCCCCGTGGACCGCCTTTTCAGTTTTAAAAAAAATAAAAGAAAATGATGAAAATGTCAAAAAAATAAAAGAAAATAAGTTTCCCATGTGATATGTGGTCTTGTTGTTGGGAAAATTTACAAATATGAATTTCGACTTTATTTGCAAAATCTCTCTGGAATTTAGTAAAATGGGCATAACTTTTGCATACGAACTCGGATTAAAAATTTTTATATGAAAAATCATCTACTCAAAAAGTTACATTTGAATTCAACCAGGGGAACCCCGTTGAAGATTTTTAGAATCCCCAAAAACCTAACATAATAAAAGATATAGGGCTTTTAAGATCTAGAGGGGGAAAATGAAAAAAATCAAACTTAGTAATGGCGCACCATTTGCTAGGTGCACCACTAGTAACAGAAAAAAAATTGGTTTCGATTTTTTTTGGAAAAAATGTTCAAAATATGATACGTAATATGACCGGGAAGTTTGAAATATTTTTTCAAAATTTCATCACACTCGTGGACATGAACAAAGTCCTAGACATCAAGAAGGTTTAATAAGATTGACATGATAGATATATCAACAAGTGCCTGTTAAGTGAGCTAGTGCTGGGGTTGGATAGAACTGAGAAGTTAAGCGTGCTGGGGCTCAAGTAGTGTGAGGATGGGTGACCTTTCGGAAAGTTAGACCACGGAGTGCGATTTGACTTGAGATTAAGCATATTGACCCGAGATTAAGCCATAGTGACCCGGGATTAAGAAAAAAATGAAAAAAAAATGGAAAAAATATTTGAAAATTAAATTTCTGTTTTTTTAAAACATTTGTTAGTAATGGTGCACTTCTATGTGGTGCGCCATTACTATTTGTTACTAGTGGCGTATTAATAGTGGTGCACCTATAGTGCGCCATTAATAGCAAAAAACTGGTGCGCCATTAACATCCTTTTTTCTAGTAGTGATTTTCAGATCTGTAAACAAAAAAACCGAAAAATATCTCACGACAATTTTTTGTGACACCCCAAATATTTGGCCTTGTTTTAATGAATTAAATTTTTTTCCAGGAATTAAAACTTTGGATTTCTGAGCTCCATTTTGATTTTTTTAAAATCATCTCCTTCCCTGTTATGATGAGTTTTTCCCAAAGAGAAAACTTTTCAAATATGTTATTGGACTTGTTTAACCTCTCAAGAAAAACTTTCCTTTTATCAGTATAACTAATTAAATAATTAAGTTGCTTGATCTTTACTTTCTTGAAAATGGTTTTTCAAGGTTAAATGGCCATATTTGAACTACAACCATTTGATAGATTCACTTAAAATTCCCACAAAAATTTGGAGATGTCATGTGATGTTTTTAAATCACTTTTATGCAAAAATATATTTCATTCATGAAATATTTTGAGCCCTACACTCAATTTTTCTTCTCTGGTCCAGAGTGCATTTTGCACTACATTTCCTTTAAATAATTCTTTCTAGCCTCCACCAAAATTATGGGATAAGGGTAATGGTCTAAGATTCCACATTATGCAAAAACCTCGTGCTGTTCTTTGAAAAATTTGAGTGAATCAACCTCATTTTTATTCTGGACCAACTTGATGGTTTGTAGAGCAACCATATTTTTGCTTGCTCTTTAACCCTTGATTATTTCTCCTACTTGTAGTCCTCCATGTTAAACCCTTAAGTCCAGGAGCATGAACCTTTTGGATCATTTTTGGTTCATGAAATAATGCTATCTATTTCCTGTCCAGAATTGAAGTTTTGTAAAACTTGCACTAACAAGTTGCTGCATTTGACCAACTAACCACACCATCCTCTTGTACATCTGAAGAGACCCCAATCTGGAAGTTTTGGCCACCCCAAGAGTTTCCTAGGTGCATGTGGTATTGTATCGAGCACCCTGTAGGCATGACCAGTTTTGACATGAGTTTTGGCATTTCACTGTGAGCTTGCACCTCTGATCAAACTAGCATGTCCACTAGACTCCCAGTGGCTCCTAACCTCGATCTGGTAAACCCCAACCTCACCTGCGACCTGTAGCATGCCGCGGCATTGTGTCGAACATCTCCCGTGCGTGCACTGGATGCGCCCAGAGCGCGCGCATTGCACGATGCCGCGCCCGAGCCGACACGCTGCCCCCCTGGCGTTGGCCCACACGGAAGCACCTCGCCACGCACTCCCCGCCTCGCAGCATCGCGCCAAACCACCCTGGCACGCTACAGCGCCGCCGCCAGGGCATTCTTGGCGGCACTCCGGCGTCCGCAGTGGCTCCAGCCACGGGCAGCGCCGCCCAAACCCCTCCCGCTCGCCACCTCGCCCCTGGAGCAGCGCGAGCTCATCCACAGCCATGTCCGCTAGCGCTCGTCGCCGCCACGATGCCCTGCTGCTACAGAACGTCAGTTCGCCGGAAGCTTATCCACGGCCGCCGCGGAACCGCCTTGCCTCGCTTATAAATGGACGCCCCGGGCCGTTCCCGCACACGGGCAACCTCAGGCCACCCCAATGACGCTTTCCCAGCTCGCCAATCGACCCAGGAGAGCTTTCTTCCTCATCTCCGGCAACTCCTGCCGCCGCCACCACCCCGGCCAATCCGGCACCTCCAGTACCTCCCCCTCTCCGTTCTCTTCGCCAGGAACCTCCTCATCCTCCCGTGAACCCGCCCCCTACTCAATTTTGATCGGGAACCCCAGTATCCCCAAACACACTTTGCTCCCGAGGCCACCTCCACCGAGAAGCTCGCCGCCGGCAGCTCCCTCCGTTCCCACCTACCTGGCGACCACCGGGAGGACCGCCCTGGAGTGGTGGATCCATCCCCACCCCCTGAGCCCCGCGGGGAGCCGCCGTTCGCCGGCGACGATCGCCGTTGCCTCGCCTCCGTTCGGGCAGAGTAAGAGGAGGGAGGGATAGACTGGTCAAACCTGACCAGTGGGCCCTCTGGACCCACTGTCAGCGACCCCGTGCCTGTCCACGCGGGATTAAGTGAAGGCTTAATTCCCCAGTATGTTTCCCCCGCTCCGAAAGCGTATTCCCCTCCGAAACGTTTTCTTTTCTGTTTTATTTAAATAACAGATTTGACCAAAACTTTGACTGGTTATAACCTTTTAAATACAACTCCAAATGAAATGATTCTTTTTCCTACCTCTCTCAAATTTCACGTAGTTTATTTTAAGATTTATTTGAAAAAATTTCAGAACAAATTTTGGTGCTGTTTTTATTTTGTGTGTTAATTCTTTTATATTGCTAAAATAGGATTTTTGAAGAGAGGAGAAATGTTTCAAGTTTTGGAGTGCACCCTGCCTTTCCACACATTGAAGGCAAGCATTCTGAACCCCGGCATAATATTTTTGTGTGTTCGATGACACGTTCATAACATCACCTCACTTTGGAGAAACTTGTTATTTCATGTGATATGATCATATGCATGGGTGCATGTTATTGATTTCCATGCTGTTGGAAATGGACACACTTGTGATGATAATCACCCTCATGTGCCTTGCATGCATACCGGCAGGAACCCGGGAAAAACCTCTGCCTTGGGTCGGCATGAGTTTGTCGCCGGTCTCCGTCGGGATGGTTATGTCTAGTATGGCATGGCAAGGTGATATGAGCGGTGACTCTGTTGGATGAAATATATTTGTTATACTAATCATGCAGGGAATACTTAAACCTCCTGAGTCGACCGTAGATCGAGTCTTGTGCCAGTAACCCCCATACTTGTTTCGTACTACCACTCGTCTCTACAGCAAGTAGAGTACGGTTCAGTAAGTTGTCAACCTCTTTCTAGCACACACCGTACAGAGAGGCCATGGTGGAGGATACCGGTTGTAGCTGGTAGGCAGGCCACCTGGTCCGGGGGCATGGGTGTTTCCGGTTGGGACCGAGAGGGGAGGCCACCCCTTAGAGCGCGCGATATAAATTTGATCCCATGCTACGCGAGGTTGTAGCCTCCCCACTTAGAGTTTGCTTAACATGTGTCGTGGGTGATTCCAGACACGTGTGAGATAAGCTGGTGTGTGCAAGTTAGGTGTGTTTTCAACAAAAAGACCATAGACGGAATTAGTCCCGATGGACTAAAGAAATCCGTTACTCGTGGGTAAAGAGTACACCCTCTGCAGAGATTAAACCTATTCGAATAGCCGTGTCCATGGTTAAGGATTATAGTCTGGGATTGGTCAAGTGTAGGTCTTAGTGTCGGTCTTCGGAGGCGAAACTGTTAACCAGAAATGGAATTACTACTTGTGACTTGTGATAACTATGATTATTATTATTGTTGACTAACCCGTGATATTATTGTTATTATCGAGTATCTCTGGGATGGTTCTACCTCCGGGATATTCACTATGATTGTTTATTTTAAAGCCCTTTATGTGGTATCGCTCAGACGCCCGACTGTGGCATTTCTTTTAAAGCCCTTTATGTGGTGTCGCTCAGACGCCCGACTGTGGCATTTCTTTTAAAGCCCTTTTTGTGGTGTCGCTCAGACGCCCGACTGTGGCATTTCTTTTAAAGCCCTTTTTGTGGTGTCGGTCAGACGCCCGACTGTGGCATTTCTTTTAAAGCCCTTTATGTGGTGTCGCTCAGACGCCCGACTGTGGCATTTCTTTTAAAGCCCTTTTTGTGGTGTCGCTCAGACGCCCGACTGTGGCATTTCTTTTAAAGCCCTTTATGTGGTGTCGCTCAGACGCCCGACTGTGGCATTTCTTTTAAAGCCCTTTATGTGGTGTCGCTAAGATGCCCGACTATGGCATTGCTTGTTATTTGTTTCATAAATTTTTATACTACCATGTTATTGCATTTTTATAAATAACTTGCTTGCACGCATCAGAGTTTCATTTATCTTTTGTGACTGGCGTCATGAGCATAAAATATTTTCAGCACATCATTGTTATATTATACCTGTGTTCATAATGTTTGCGAGTACATTCAAAGTACTCACTGGCTTGTCCCTGGCTATTGTCTTGGCCAGATTTTCTTGCACGAAGAGGAGCGACGCGATGACAGCCCCGGAACCCAAGTAATGGAGATAGCAGCCTCGCGAAGATAGGAGTTAACCTGGTCAGCTGTTCCCATGGGAAATGGAGTCCCATAGACACTGATGTTTCACAAACCGCTTCCGCCATCAACCACTAGAAACCATTTGTTGTACTCACAGGCCAGAATGGTCTTGTACTACATATGTTGTATTCTGCTTGGAATTTCTGTATCAAGTTGGAGCCTCATCAGCTAACAGTAATCCTGGGGCTGATGAGCACGACGGTCTTTTCTGGAAATTTATTACCCGGAAAACCGATCGTGACAGACTTGGTATCAGAGCCAGGCTGACCATTGGCTAATCCTATCTTAGCCGGGTCTATAAACTTAGGCAAACCAACCCACTAGACCTTAACCAAACCCCAGCCAAGCTTCTCGTGCAAGATAGCCACACAGTGACCCAACACCTTTTGGCAGTCGGTGCCCAACCTATCAACCTAACCTGTCGCTCATGCGCCAGTGACCAGCCCCTAAATAGTCCTTTCTCGCAAGCGTGCGAAGGAAGACTCCGTCCCCTTTTTCCTATAAAAAGGGGCACGCTAGCCCCAACACAGCACAGTACAACCTCTACCCCCAAACCAAGCTACAATGCCTGGCCCTGTCGTGCACAATGAAACCACAGCAACCAACCTTGGAGGTTTTGTGACCATACTCGCAAACCTCACCCGTCGTGCCTATGCGTTAGAAGAGCCACCAGAATATGTTGTGTACCAAGGACCCATGAGCGGTGAAGACCGTCAATTCTGGGCCACTGTACACATCTACGGTAGGGGTCTAGCACCCGAGCGCCCCTACAGGTTCACCGGAAGAACAACTTCCTTCGAGCCACAAGCCATCCAACTGGCTGCTCGAGAGGCTATTGTTCATCTCAGGCACTTGTCGCCCAGAGTTAACTGTCGCTCGTTCCACTACTACCCCAGACGTGAAGGGTATGGTAGACCACCCCAAGTTGCCAACGGAGATCACGAGACGGACCCCGCATTGTTGCACCTAGTGCGCTATGTAAGTGCACTAGAGGCACTGTTCGACCAGATCACTTTTGATCTGATCGCAGCTCGTGGAGAGCTGGTTCGTCGAGCCCCGGCGAGAGAAGAAAACGAGCCCAACACCGACAACCCAGTCGTGCTATTTGGACAACCGATCGAGACCCCGAGATCAGCTCCAGCCATCGGCCGAGATGCTTTGATGACCCCAGAAGTGCTTCGTCGCATATTGGGAGCGCACTCCAACGGGATTGTGGCCAACAATCCCCGAGATGGTCATCATCACTACCCCGACCCTGCAGTTCCTCCGCCATCTCCGACTAATCCCGGCAGTGAGACACGTGGAGAAGCCTCGACATCCACCAGGCACGCCCGTTTAGACATAAACGAGGTAGACTAAGCCGTATGAGTAGCACCGAGTTTCAGTGTATCCTCGCTTTGTAATCATGCGACCGTGTATATTAACGCAGCCTGTCGTTGTGCCTCTGCTTTAATAGTGGCCTTGCATTTTTGGTTAGCGCATAGTTGCATATTTTTCCGGGCACAACTACCAAAACTAACCCGACGACAACCACAGTAACACGTCTCTTTATGAGATATGTGTATCTCTGACACTGACCTGACCTTTGGAGCTAAGCTGGCAAATTTATTACCTTTCACCACAGTAAAACGATCCGGCTCCATTGCTATATAAAGGCCACCTTGTGACCTTACCCAGCAACCCTCACCTTGTGCACCACACTCACAACTTTTTCCTGTCATGCCGAGCCCCAGCATTCATCTGAGAACCCCAGATGCAACCCCAGGTAGCTTTGTCAAAACATTGTGGGATTTTACCCGCAGTACCATGGGTTCTACCCAGCCATCTCAGTACGAGCTGTTCAAATCAAGGATCACCCCATCCACCTCAGAATATTGGGCAGCAGTACACATTCCTCCTGTAGACCCCAACCAAGATCCAACAGAAGTTTCCTTCGTGGGGAAATCTATGCCAACCCCACACCTGGCCATAGAAGCTGCTGCGAAAGAAGCGATTGCTCGCCTTCGATCCGCTGTACCCTATGCCCGTGAACGAGGATATTATTACTTTCCGAGCCGTGCAACACCCGGATAAGTAACATATTTTCCCGGTGGACGCATTGAGAGAGACCCAGTCCTGGCCAACCTTGTCCAGTACATCATTGCTCAAGAGCATTTGAACCAGCGAGTGATGGATTATCTCCAGAGCCTCGCAGATTTAAGTCCTCAGATTGCCATCGGCAGATCACTGAGACCCGACCCGGAGAGACCCATACATCGACTGGTCAATCCACTGCCCCCGATAGAAGAGGAGTGTATCCCTTTACCAGAGACATTTTATCAGGACCCCACCCAGTTACCGTTTTCATTTTAGACGTCACTACTGTATTTGTTTTTTTTGCAACATTTATTTATGTGTGTGACTTATGCGTGATACCCTGAGTTTGTACGACGAGTCAATTATTTGGCTTCTGCTAATGTGTGTAGTTTTTGTTGTGGTTTATGCTCCTTTAAATTAACTATTTTTCCCTCGCAAAATCCTGGAGTGAGATTTATTTTCCCTGAGTTGCTACACCTGCCCCTTCTCACGACGTGGATTATTTAATTTCACACAGCACCACGCAGCAGACTCACAACCATAATCATTCGGACACATACACTGTTTGCAAAACCTTGCTACGGTGCTATATCCAGCTAATCACCCCCTAACAACAGTTAGCACCCGGCACACCCCATCTACTCCTCATGATCACCACCACCACGGAGAGCCAACACCCGAGCAGTAGCATCGCGACGATCGTCAAGGATCATCGCGCACAGGAGCACAGAGAGCCCCAGCAGTGTCGCCAGCCCTCCGCACATCAGGATCGCAAACCAGTCCAGCATCGCCTCCGCCATTAGGGCCTAACCTGAGCTTTTGTAAGCAGTAATGGAGGGAGGAGGAGAAGTGAGGCCAGGTGTGAGGAAGAAGAGAAGGACACCTCGACCATTTTATAGCTCGAGCTCGGTGTACAGTGGGCAAAGTCCACCAACGCCGCTCGTCGCCGATCGCCGGTGTTCGGAGTCGAATTCGCGAGCAGTGCTGACAGCGCGCTGGCCCGCGAGGTGAGTGCACGCTGCACCGGCAGCTAGCACGCCGCGCACTACCACGGTACGGCCTAGATGCCCTACACACTATGGCATCGCCGGTGGAGAAATCGCGCGGGAGAGAGGAAGAAGAGAGAACAAGAGGGAGAAGAGGAGACTGACAGTGGACCCCGGGTCCACCTGTCAGCCAGAGGGAGCAATGTGCTCTCGGGTACGACCAGCGTATATCTAAATTTAGGAGTTATTCTAAATTTATATCCAGCGTAGAAATCTCACGTTTTTGTCCCGAACCATAGACTTTTCCACGCAGCACCAGTTTTCACACTGTGATTTTTCTTCACCACTTATTGCCCTCTCACTGTAGCCACATCTTTATTGTGTAATATTTTCTTAACACAGCTTTTAACAAATCTCGAGGACGAGATTTTTCTTAAGGGGGATAGTGTTGTGACACCCCAAAAATTTAGCCTTGTTTTAATGAATTAAATTTTTTTCCAGGAATTAAAACTTTGGATTTCTGAGCTCCATTTTGATTTTTTTTAAATCATCTCCTTCCCTGCTATGATGAGTTTTTCCCAAAGAGAAAACTTTTCAAATATGTTATTGGACTTGTTTAACCTCTCAAGAAAAACTTTCCTTTTATCAGTATAACTAATTAAATAATTAAGTTGCTTGATCTTTACTTTCTTGAAAATGGTTTTTCAAGGTTAAATGGCCATATTTGAACTACAACCAATTGATAGATTCACTTAAAATTCCCACAAAAATTTGGAGATGTCATGTGATGTTTCTAAATCACTTTTATGCAAAAATATATCTCATTCATGAAATATTTTGAGCCCTACACTCAATTTTTCTTCTCTGGTCCAGAGTGCATTTTGCACTACAACTCCTTTAAATAATTCTTTCTAGCCTCCACCAAAATTATGGGATAAGGGTAATGGCCTAAGATTCCACATTATGCAAAAACCTCGTGCTGTTCTTTGAAAAATTTGAGTGAATCAACCTCATTTTTATTCTGGACCAATTTGATGGTTTGTACAGCAACCATATTTTTGCTTGCTCTTTAACCCTTGATTATTTTTCCTACTTGTAGTCCTCCATGTTAAACCCTTAAGTCCAGGAGCATGAACCTTTTGGATCATTTTTGGTTCATGAAATAATGCTATTTATTTCCTGTCCAGAATTGAAGTTTTGTAAAACTTGCACTAACAAGTTGCTGCATTTGACCAACTAACCACACCACCCTCTTGTACATCTGAAGAGACCCCAATCTGGAAGTTTTGGCCACCCCAAGAGTTGCCTAGGTGCATGTGGCATTCTATCGAGCACCCTGTAGGCATGACCAGTTTTGACATGAGTTTTGGCATTTCACTGTGAGCTTGCACCTCTGATCAAACTAGCATGTCCACTAGACTCCCAGTTGCTCCTAACCTCGATCTGGTAAACCCCAACCTCACCTGCGACCTGTAGCATGCCACGGCATTGTGTCGAACATCTCCCGTGCGTGCACTGGACGCGCCCAGAGCGCGCGTATTGCACTATGCCGCGCCCGAGCCGACACGCTGGCCCCCCTGACGTTGGCCCACACGGCAGCACCTCGCCACGCACTCCCCGCCTCGCAGCATCACGCCAAACCACCCTGGCACGCTACAGCGCCGCCGCCAGGGCATTCTTGGCGGCACTCCGGCGTGCGCAGTGGCTCCAACCATGGGCAGTGCCGCCCAAACCCCTCCCGCTCGCCACCTGGCCCCTGGAGCAGCGCGAGCTCATCCACAGCCATGTCCGCTAGCGCTCGTCGCCGCCACGATGCCCTGCTGCTACAGAACGTCGGTTCACCGGAAGCTTATCCACGGCCGCCGCGGAACCGCCTTGCCTCGCTTATAAATGGATGCCCCGGGCCGTTCCCGCACACGGGCAACCTCAGGCCACCCCAATGACGCTTTCCCAGCTCGCCAATCGACCCAAGAGAGCTTTCTTCCTCATCTCCGGCAACTCCTGCCGCCGCCACCACCCCGGCCAATCCGGCACCTCCAATACCTCCCCCTCTCCGTTCTCTTTGCCAGGAACCTCCTCATCCTCCCGTGAACCCGTCCCCCTACTCAATTTTGATCGAGAACCCCAGTGTCCCCAAACACACTTTGCTCCCGAGGCCACCTCCGCCGAGAAGCTCGCCGCCGGCAGCTCCCTCCGTCTCCACCTACCTGGCGACCACCAGGAGGACCGCCCTGGAGTGGCGGATCCATCCCCGCCCTCTGAGCCCCGCGGGGATCCGCCGTTCGCCGGCGACGATCGCCATTGCCTCGCCTCCGTTCGGGCAGAGTAAGAGGAGGGAGGGATAGACTGGTCAAACCTGACCAGTGGGCCCTCTGGACCCACTGTCAGCGACCCCGTGCCTGTCCACATGGGATTAAGTGAAGGCGTAATTCCCCAGTACGTTTCCCCCGCTCCGAAAGCGTATTCCCCTCCGAAACGTTTTCTTTTCTGTTTTATTTAAATAACAGATTTGACCAAAACTTTGACTGGTTATAACCTTTTAAATACAACTCCAAATGAAATGATTCTTTTTCCTACCTCTCTCAAATTTCACGTAGTTTATTTTAAGATTTATTTGAAAAAATTTCAGAACAACTTTTGGTGCTGTTTTTATTTTGTGTGTTAATTCTTTTATATTGCTAAAATAGGATTTTTGAAGAGAGGAGAAATGTTTCAAGTTTTGGAGTGCACCCTGCCTTTCCACACATTGAAGGCAAGCATTCTGAACCCCGGCATAATATTTTTGTGTGTTCGATGACATGTTCATAACATCACCTCACTTTGGAGAAACTTGTTATTTCATGTGATATGATCATATGCATGGGTGCATGTTATTGATTTCCATGCTGTTGGAAATGGACACACTTGTGATGATAATCACCCTCATGTGCCTTGCATGCATACCGGCAGGAACCCGGGAAAAACCTCTGCCTTGGGTAGGCATGAGTTTGTCGCCGGTCTCCGTCGGGATGGTTATGTCTGGTATGGCATGGCAAGGTGATATGAGCGGTGACTCTGTTGGATGAAATATATTCGTTATACTAATCATGCAGGGAATACTTAAACCTCCTGAGTCGACCGTAGATCGAGTCTTGTGCCAGTAACCCCCATACTTGTTTCGTAGTACCACTCGTCTCTACAGCAAGTAGAGTACGGTTCAGTAAGTTGTCAACCTCTTTCTAGCACACACCGTACAGAGAGGCCATGGTGGAGGATACCGGTTGTAGCTGGTAGGCAGGCCACCTGGTCCGGGGGCATGGGTGTTTCCGGTTGGGACCGAGAGGGGAGGCCACCCCTTAGAGCGCGCGATATAAATTTGATCCCATGCTACGCGAGGTTGTAGCCTCCCCACTTAGAGTTTGCTTAACAGGTGTCGTGGGTGATTCCAGACACGTGTGAGATAAGCCGGTGTGTGCAAGTTAGGTGTGTTTTCAACAAAAAGACCGTAGACGGAATTAGTCCCGATGGACTAAAGAAATCGGTTACTCGTGGGTAAAGAGTACACCCTCTGCAGAGATTAAACCTATTTGAATAGCCGTGTCCATGGTTAAGGATTACAGTCTGGGATGGGTCAAGTGTCGATCTTAGTGCCGGTCTTCGGAGGTGAAACTGTTAACCAGAAATGGAATTACTACTTGTGACTTGTGATAACTATGATTATTATTATTTTTGACTAACCCGTGATATTATTGTTATTATCGAGTATCTCTGGGATGGTTCTACCTCCGGGATATTCACTATGATTGTTTATTTTAAAGCCCTTTATGTGGTATCGCTCAGACGCCCGACTGTGGCATTTCTTTTAAAGCCCTTTATGTGGTGTCGCTCAGACGCCCGACTGTGGCATTTCTTTTAAAGCCCTTTTTGTGGTGTCGCTCAGACGCCCGACTGTGGCATTTCTTTTAAAGCCCTTTTTGTGGTGTCGGTCAGACGCCCGACTGTGGCATTTCTTTTAAAGCCCTTTTTGTGGTGTCGCTCAGACGCCCGACTGTGGCATTTCTTTTAAATCCCTTTATGTGGTGTCGCTCAGACGCCCGACTGTGGCATTTCTTTTAAAGCCCTTTATGTGGTGTCGCTAAGACGCCCGACTGTGGCATTGCTTGTTATTTGTTTCATAAATTTTTATACTACCATGTTATTGCATTTTTATAAATAACTTGCTTGCACGCATCAGAGTTTCATTTATGTTTTGTGACTGACGTCATGAGCATAAAATATTTTCAGCACATCATTGTTATATTATAGCTGTGTTCATAATGTTTGCGAGTACATTCAAAGTACTCACTGGCTTGTCCCTGGCTTTTGTCTTGGCCAAATTTTCTTGCACGAAGAGGAGCGACGCGATGACAGCCCCAGAACCTAAGTAATGGAGATAGCAGCCTCGCGAAGATAGGAGTTAACCTGGTCAGCTATTCCCGTGGGAAATGGAGTCCCATAGACACTGATGTTTCACAAACCGCTTCCGCCATCAACCACTAGAAACCATTTGTTGTACTCATAGGCCAGAATGGTCTTGTACTACATATGTTGTATTCTGCTTGGAATTTCTGTATCAAGTTGGAGCCTCATCAGCTAACAGTAATCCTGGGGCTGATGAGCACGACGGTCTTTTCTGGAAATTTATTACCCGGAAAACCGGTCGTGACATTTTTTTACTTTTTTTTACGTTTTAGCAATGTTGTAAACCTATCTCTATTAGATCTTACTCTTGTTCGAGACCGTGAAGGGATTGACAACCCGTTTTTCGTGTTGAGTGCAAGTTTTGTTAGTTTGTGCAGGTGCATAGATTGGAGAGTTGCTTGTGCCTCCTTTTGGATTGATACCTTGGTTTTTATCTGAGGGTAATACTTATCTCTACTTTCCTGCATCATCCTTTCCTCTTCAAGGAAAAATCAACACAAGCTCAATAAATAGCATGAAGAATCTCTGGCGTCGTTGCCGGGGAGGTTCTACATCAAGCCTACAAAGTACCGTGCATAAACTCTCATATCTTGCATTACATTATTTGCCATTTGCCTCTCATTTTCCTTTCCCCCACTTCTAAAACATTTTCAAAAAAACACAAAAATATTTGCCTTTTTGTTCGCCCTTCTTCAGTTCTTTTTGTTCGTTTGCTTTTTGTTCGCTCGTGTGCTAGATGACTTGAAATTGCTACCATGGCTAGTCTTCCTACCATTGCTAGTACCCCTGAAAGTGAGGTTCTCAATTTTAAACAAAGGGAGGGATAAAATTTAAAAGATGGTTGGTATAGAATTTGCAATGCTCAAAATAATCTACTCATAAGAAATCTACTATCATTCTTCTCTGTAATTTTTATGTGGGTGTTACTACTTCATATATATATGTTCGAAATACCATTACTGGAGGTAATTTCTTGGGGAGCCATACCTTGGATGCTTGTAATGCTATGATAGATTTGATAAGCTCACCACCGCTCTTGGTTAATGAAACAGTTTTAGCTTTGGAACATGTGATGCAAATGCTTTATATTATTGAGGATAAAATTACTAACGTAGAGCTTCTTGAAAACTTGGATAAAAAGATTCATAATCAAATTACTCAATATGGATCAAAGGTAGGAATCACTTTGAAGAATCTAAAGGAAAAAGAACCCATAGTTAATGAGAAGATAGATCAAGGTTCTACTAGAATTGATAAGCTAGAAGATATCATTACCAACTTGGGTTCTGCTTTTGCCTCTGTTAAAACAACTCCAAATTTTCCTCCTACGAAAGAAACTAAGTTTATTTATGTTCCTAAAAATAAGGGTGAATCATCTAGTAAAGGAAATGAAGATCTTAATATGATAAGTGTTCACCCCAACTTTATCAATATTATTAAGGAACCAATTGCTATGAGTGAATTTCTTGATCTTGTGCCTAGGAGTGTGATTATTAATAAAACCAAAGAATCTCCTAGGGGTTATAAGTGTGCAATTGAAGAATTGAATACCAAAGATGACAATACCTAGATCTATGTTTTATTGCCTAGCTAGGGGCATTAAACAATAGCGCTTGTTGGGAGGCAACCAATCTTATTTTTAGGTCATTTTATTTTGGTTCTGTTTTTCAATAAATACACATTATTACCTCTGTAGTAATTGTGTTTTGGTCTTTTAATGTGTTTGAGCCAAGTAAGACCTTTGGGATGGTCTACGGTGATAGTTGATTTAATCTTGCTGAAAAACAGAAACTTTTGCGCTCATTGGAAAAAATTCAATAAATCACCAAAATGTGTTTTAATCTGAAGTTTTTTACACAAGATTGATATAAAAATTGCCCAGGCTGTCCTAATTTTTCAGAATTTTT
Source organism: Triticum dicoccoides (assembly GCF_002162155.2). Taxonomy (NCBI): domain Eukaryota; kingdom Viridiplantae; phylum Streptophyta; class Magnoliopsida; order Poales; family Poaceae; genus Triticum; species Triticum dicoccoides. The sequence goes on along the minus strand of NC_041381.1, from coordinate 683,835,931 downwards.
GGACTTACAGAAGTATACGAAATTTCCATATTACTACAGACTGTTTTGTTTTTGACAGATTCTGTTTCCTATGTGTTGTTTGCTAATTTTGATGAATCTATGGGTAGTATCAAGGGGTACGAACCATGGAGAAGTTGGAATACAGTAGATATTACACCAATATAAATAAAGAATGAGTTCACAACAGTACCTAAAGTGGTGATTGACACATGTCCAATGTATCTATAATTTTTGATTGTTCCATGCTGTTATGTTATCATTCTTGGATGTTTTACAATCATTTTATAGCCATTCTATATCATTTTTTGGTACTAACCTATTGACATAGTGCCCAGTGGCAGTTGTTGTTTTCTGCATGTTTTTTACATCGCAGGAAATCAACGTCAAACGGAGTCCAAACGCAGTGAAACTCCTGGAGGATTTTTTGGGCCAAAAGACATCCAGTGGGCCAAGAAAGCACCTTTGGTGGCTCGAGGGGAGCAGCAGCCACCAGGGCGCGCCAGGAGGCCCATGCGCGCCTAGGTGGGTATGCCCACCTCGGGTGCCCCCTGAAACACCTCTTTGCTCTAAAAATACCCCAATATTCCAGAAACCCTAAGAGAGTTGACAAAAATCAATTCCAGCCGCCGGAGAGTCCAGAACCACCAGATCCAATCTAGACACCGTCATGGAGGGGTTCACCACTTCCATTGGCGCCTCTCCGATGATGCGTGAGTAGTTCTTGTAGACCTACCGGTCTATAGTTAGTAGCTAGATGGCTTCCTCTCTCTCTCTTGATTATCAATACAATGGTCTCTTGGAGATCCATATGATGTAAGTCTTTTTGCAGTGTGTTTGTTGGGATCTGATGAACTTTTAGTTTATGATCAGGTCTATGTTTTTATCCATGAAAGTTATTTGAGTCTTCTTTGATCTCTTATATGCATGATTGCTTATAGACTCATATTTCTTCTTTGATATTTGAGTTTTGTTTGGCCAAGTTGATCTATTTATCTTGCAATGGGAAGAGGTGCTTTATAGTGGGTTCGATTTTATGGTGCTTGATCCCAGTGACAGAAGGGGAACCGACACGTATGTATAGTTGCTACTAAGGATAACAAGATGGGATCTATATCTTCGCAATAGATAAATGAATCTTGTCTACATCATGTCATCGTTCTTATTGCATTACTCCGTTTTTCCATGAACTTAATACACTAGATGCATGCTGGATAGCGGTTGATGTGTGGAGTAATAGTAGTAGATGCAGGCAGGACTCGTTCTACTAATCTTGGACGTGATGCCTATATAATGATCATTGCCTGGATATCGTCATGATTATTTGAAGTTCTATCAATTCCCCAACAACAATTATTTTCCCACCGTTTGCTATTTTTCTCGAGAGAAGCCACTAGTGAAACCTACGGCCTCCGGGTATCTTTTCATCATATTTGCCTTTGTGATATATTTTCCTTTGCATTTATTTTCAAATCTATTAAACCAAAAGTACAAAAATACCTTGCTGTAATTTATTTGTTCCGCGGTCTATTTATCCTATCTACCACTTTTACCTTACATTATTTGCCTATCTTGAGGCGTCATACCCGAAAGCGATTGACAGCCCGTTTAACATGTCGGGTTGTGAGTATTTGTTATTTGTCTGCAGGTGTTGTTTACGTGGTGTGAGGAGGTTCTCCTACTGGTTCGATAACCTTGGTCTCATCACTGAGGGAAATACCTACCGTCGCTATACTGCATCATCCCTTCCTCTTTGGGGATATATCGACGTAGTTCTAGTAGACATCAAAAGGAATTTATGGCGCCGTTCTCGGGGAGGATCTTCAACATCAACTAGGTTCCTAATGAGAAATCTCATCTCCTCGTAATTTACATTATTTGCCATTTGCCTCTCGTTTTCCTCTCCCGCACTTCACAAAAATTTGCCGTTTTATTCTCCCTTTTTTCGTTCATCTTGTCATTTGCTCTTTATGTCTTACTTGGCTTGTTTGCTTGCTTTCTTGGTATAATTGTGTGTTTATTGAAAATCAAGAACCAAAAAGTTTATGGATCCTCATCTACTTGCTAATCTTTTTAAGAGATCCAATTATGATGAACCAATTGCTAGTGAGTTGTGTGCACAAGATTATCTTTATGAGGTTTTGCTTGAAATTCGTGAATCTGAAAATTGAGTAGAGGCTACAGCGGGTTGCGAGAGAGTGGACCTCTGAATATAGAAGGGGGGAAGGTGATGGAGATGTTGGTGAAGATGGCGGAGGTGTTGGTGTAGATCGCGGTGATGATGATGGCCCCCGGCAACGTTTCGACACCATCGGAAGCGATGGGGAGAGAGCCCCCCTTCTTCTCCTTCTTCCTTGACCTTCTCCCTAGATGGGAGAAGGGTTTCCCCTCTAGTCCATGGTCTCCATGGCGTGAGAGGGGCGAGAGCTCCTCCAAGATTGGATCTGGTTCTCTGTCTCTCTCTATTTCTGCGTTCTCCTGTTCTGCCTTTTCACCGTTTCTTATATATCCGGAGATCCGTAACTCCGATTGGATTGAAACCTTCGCCCGGATTTTCTCCGAAAACTAGATTTATTGCAGTCAAAGAAGAGCAGTAACCTCCTTACGGGGTGCCCATGAGGGTCAGGGGCGCGCCCCCCTGCCTGGTGGCCCCCTCGGGCACCGTCTCACGTTGATTCTTCTTCCCAGATGTCACAAATATTCCAAAAATATTCTCCATCCGTTTTTATCCCGGTTGGACTCTGTTTCATATGGGGTTTCTGCGAAACATAAAACATGCAACAAACAGGAACTGACACTGGGCACTGGATCAATATGCTAGTCCCAAAAATAATATAAAAAGTTGGCAAAAGTATTTGAAAGTTATAGAATATTGGCATGGAACAATCAAAAATTAGAGATACGATAGAGACGTATCTGGTCGCAGTGGAGAAAAATCAAGAGAAAGTACTGGGAGGACTTTGCAGGTGACGCAAGGAACGTATGGTTTGGTCTAAGCGGAGATGGCATTAATCCTTTTGGGGAGCAGAGCAGCAACCATAGCACCTGGCCTGTGACTCTATGTATGTATAACCTTCCTCCTTGGTTGTGTATGAAGCGGAAGTTCATTATGATGCCAGTGCTCATACAAGGGCCTAAGCAACCCGGCAACTACATTGATGTGTACCTAAGGCCATTAGTTGAAGAACTCTTACAACTGTGGAATGAAAAAGGTGTACGTGCGTGGGATGAGCACCAACAGGAAGAATTTGACCTACATGTGTTGCTGTTTGTGACCATCAATGATTGGCTTGCTCTCAGTAACCTTCTAGGACAAACAAACAAGGGATACCGCGCATGCACGCACTGTTTGGATGACATCAATAGTATATATTTGGATAATTGTAAGAAGAATGTGTACTTGGGACATCGTCAATTTCTTCCAAGCAGGCATCCCGTAAGAAAGAAAGGCATGCATTTCAAAGGTGAGGCAGATCATCGAACGAAGCCTCGCCATCGTACCGGTGATGATGTACATGATATGGTCAACGATTTGAAGGTAATATTTGGAAATGGTCCTGGTGGACAATCTGTTCCGAATGACGCTGACGAACACACATCCATGTGGAAGAATAAATCTATATTTTGGGACCTGTCCTATTGGAAAGAACTAGTGGTCCGCTCTGCAATCGACGTGATGCATGTGACGAAGAAACTTTGCGTGACCCTGCTTGGCTTCTTGGGCGTGTATGGGAAGACAAAAGATACACTGGAGGCATGGGAGGACCAGCAACATATGCACGGAAAGGATGGCATACATCAGGGTCATGCCAGCTACGCTCTTACGAAAGAAGAGAAGGAAATCTTATTTGAATGCCTGCTCAGTATGAAGGTACCGTCTGGCTTCTCGTCGAATATAAAGGGAATAATAAATATGGCAGAGAAAAAGTTTCAGAACCTAAAGTCTCATGACTGCCACATGATTATGACGCAACGGTTTCCGGTTGCATTGAGGGGGCTTCTACCGGAAAATGTTTGATTAGCCATTGTGAAGCTGTGTGCATTCCTCAATGCAATCTCTCAGAAGGTAATCGATCCAGAAATCATACCAAGGTTGGACAATGATTTGGTGCAATGTCTTATCAGTGTCGAGTTGGTGTTCCCACCATCCTTCTTCAATATCATGACGCATGTCCTAGTTCACCTATGCGAAGAGATTGTCGTTCTGGGTCCTGTATTTCTACACAATATGTTCCCCTTTGAGAGGTTCATGGGAGTCTTGAAGAAATATGTTCATAATTGTGCTATGCCAGAAGGAAGCATCTCCAAGGGCCATGAAAATGAGGAGGTCATTGAGTTTTGTGTTGACTTTATTCCTGACCTTAAGCCGATTGGTGTTCCTAAATCGCGGCATAAGGGCAGACTGGGTGGAAATGGCATGCTAGGACCGGATCAAATAATATGTATGGACGGGTATTCTCTCACTGAAGCACACTACACAGTTCTACAAAATTCCGCCTTGGTGGCTCCGTATATGGAGGAACACAAGAATATTCTAAGCTCCAAATACCCGGAGCAGTCTGAAGATTGGATTACACGTGAACAAACAAGGACTTTCACCAGTTGGTTGCAGACACGTGCCATGCATGACGCCGATATTGAAGATGACCCGTACTTGCTATCCCAGTTACCATCTTCGAATATAATGACTTTTAAAGGGTACGAGATAAATGGGAATACATTTTACACGATCGCCCAAGATAAAAAGAGCACCAACCAAAACAGTGGTGTCCGCTTTGATGCAGCAACCAGTAGGGGAAAGGACACATATTATGGTTACATAGAGGAGATATGGGAACTTGACTATGGACCTGATTTGAAGGTCCCTTTGTTTTGGTGCAGATGGGTCAATATGATAGGAGGCGGCATAAATGAAGACCCGCAGTACGGAATGACAATAGTGGATCTCAACATCTTGCGTAGGCAGACAAACCATTCGTCCTAGCCAATGATGTGGCTCAGGTTTTCTATGTGAAGGAGATGTCTACCAAGCCGAGAAAAAGAAAAGATAAGGAAGCGAATACGTACATCATACGATGAGCCAAAGCGCCACATAGTTCTTTCAGAGAAAATAAACGTCGTTGGAGTGGATGACAAGACAGACATGTCAGAACATTATGAAAAGTTTCATGAAATTGCTCCCTTCACAGTGAATATTGACCCGAGCATCCAGTTAAATGATGAAGATTGTCCATGGTTACGGCGCAAAGGGACACACACGAAGAAAATGTTTCACACCCAAATACACTAGGGAATCTTTGTAATAGTTAGGGTGCTTATGTGTTTTGCATTTGAAATGTGTACTTTTGTGCTTGAGACAAATGTGTACTTTTCTGACTTCATTTGCTAATTTTCAGCTCATTTATTGATTTTTTGAGCAAAATGACCCTGAAATTGAAAACCACTACAAATGAACTCTGAAAAACTTGAAACTTGCCATGGTATCAACATTTAACCCACATAGCACGTGCAAAAAAGTTGAGAGGGTTACAGCAAACACTAGATGCACTTCGTGTACAAAATGGACAATCTGTTTCGAAGTATCAGGGTTTCGGACGAAAACTCATCTGTTACAAAGGCAATTCATTTTTAAACCTATTACAACTACAGACTATTTTTGCGTTCAGTATGCACCATTCAAAGCCACATCATCAACTTTCAACCCTTTTTGGCATCATTTGCTATTTTTCATGCATTTTCTGATTGTTTTAGCTAAATGACCCTAAAATTGAAAAGCACTACAAATGAACTCTGAAAAGGTGGAAAGTTGGCATGGTATCATCATTTCACCCACATAGCATGTGCAAAAAAGTAGAGAGGGTTACGACAAAAACTGGATCCACTTCGTGTACAAAATGGACAATCTCTTTCGAAGTATCAGGGTTTCGGACGAAAATTCATCTGTTACAAAGGCATTTCATTTTTTAAATAACCTAAGTATTACCAAATTGAATATAATCATAAAACACACTAATATTAAACATCCAAAAAAGAATAACTGAAAAATCTATTTTTAAAGTAAAGTTATTCCCAAACTAGTGATTCACACAAATTTCAAATAATTCAAATTTGAAAACTACTGACACCAACAGAAAGTTTGTAATTTTTTGTACCTAAAGAAAAAATATTCACAAAGAAACTCTAAATACAGCAAAAATCTTAGAAAGAAATAAAAGAAAATAAATAAAAAATAAAAACTAAATAAAAAACCCAGCCTATACTTGGCCCCAACGGCCTGCATACGACTAGAAACCCAACCTGTAGTTAGGCCAGGATGCAGGCCCGCAAGGCCCAGTAGGCCCATAGGGCAGCACCGTAGAGTTAGGCCCACAAGCCTGCTATAGAAAGGAGTTCGAGACAGCAGCCGCGCCAGGGCTTTTAAACTGGTGCGGGTGCCCCTCGGCTAGCGAGGTGGGACTAAACTTGCCCGCACCGCACCTGCGCCAGCGCACCCTTTAGTATCGGGTCGTGGCTCCAATCAGTACTAAAGGGGGGTCTTTAGTACCGGTTGCGGCCACGACCCGGTACTAAAGGGGGTGCGCTTCCCGCCGCTTCGCCTGGCCAAAACAGCCCTTTTGTATCGGTTGGTCGCTCCAACCGGTACTAAAGGCGCCTTCTATATAAGCAACACTTGTATTTCGTCAGTTTTGTTCTCCCTTTGCTTCTTCTCCTCTGCCCCGTCGCCACCGTCCCCCGTCGTTGCCATCCCTGTCGCTGCCCCCGTCCCGTCGACGCCCGTCGTCGTCCCGTCATCGCTCGTAGCGGTGCCTATCACCGCCCGTAGCCGCGTCGTCCCTGTCGCCACCCGTTGCCATCCCCGTCATCGCCATCCCCGTCGTTGCCCCTGTCGCTTCACCTCGCCGTTGTGAGCTCCTGCCCCGCCATAGCCACACGCACACACACACACACATTATGTTCATTAGTTATAGAAATCTTAGAAATATTTCTGTTTTTTAGTTATAGAAATGTTAGAAATATTTCTGTTTTTTAGTTAGAAATGTTAGTAATTTTTATGTTTTTTAGTTATAGAAATGTTAGTCATAGAAATGTTAGAAATATTTTTGTTTTTTAGTTATAGAAATGTTATACAAATGTTAGTAATTTTTATGTTTTTTAGTTATAGAAATGTTAATTAGTTATAAAATGTTAGAAATTTTTCTGTTTTTAGTTATAGAAATGTTAGAAATGTTATAGAAATGTTAGAAATTTTAGAAATGTTAGTTTTAGTTAGATGAATTAGCTAAATCACAATCCAAACATTTGAAATGTTACACTTGCATATAGTATTTGTTCTCGACGTCAATGATGCCCGGCCCGCATCCTCGCCGTCGACCCGTTCACGATGACGTCCTACTTCAGAGGAGCCATGTCTGGGACTGGGCTCCGCCGGGCTGGCCCTGGGAGGTGCTACCTTCAGGGGCATGCCACTTGGTGAGGAACCCGGCCCTGGGTCCTGTCGTCGACCCGGAGCTCCTTTGGTGGCGTTCGTGTGGGCCACTTTTGGTGTGGAGGGAGACAGCCCCGCGCGGAGGTGGTATGTCGCCGTGTCAGGGAGGAGGACGAGCACGTCCGTCGCTACATGGCTGCTATGGACGTTAGGTTCTCCAATACCTAGCAGGTTCTTCGGTGATCTCACCCGAGCTATGATCCTGTGATGGTTCCTTCTCTTTGGGTGGCCACCGCCCGCGCCTCAGGAACCGCAAGTGAACTAGATAATTCGATAGTATTCGAGCTGTATTAGCTAGCTAGTGATGTATTTGATAATATTCGAGACGATCTATTCGAGATTATATATATATATATATATATATATATATATATATATATATATATATTATTCGATAATATTTGAGACGACGATGTATTCGAGATTATATTCGATAGTGTATATTAATTATCTACCAGGATTCAGTTTTATCTTTCGAGATGCATATATATTATCTACTTATATTCGAGACGCGTACTAAATTGTTTTATATTTCTTCTGGATTAGTTAAATAAAAGCTATGGCAGACAATATCGGCAGAGACGAAGGAGAAGAGGCTTTGTTTGCTCTCATACGCTCCCCGAGCCGTCCAGATGATCAAAATGAAGAAGATGACGGCTCCCAATATCTGAACAATACCGGGGAGGGTGATATGATATTCG
>NC_041381.1:683806745-683827472 GCF_002162155.2 Triticum dicoccoides | reverse complement strand
ATAGGGAACAGGACAGTGCGAGGCCCGACCAAAAAGTTGAAGGAAGGCATAAAGTACAACATCGATGCCATCAAAGATAATGGCGAATCGGTTCAGCCTAAGAAGAATGCGGGCAAGTTCATTCAACAGTGTGGAGTTCTTGTGAAGGACCAACTCCCGATCTCAAGAATGGAAAAAATCCAGCAAAGCCACGTCCAGATCTTACTTTTGTTGAAGATAGAGACAAAAAAATGCTTTGGGAAGCTCTCATGTCACATTTCATGCTACCAGATCATTTCACAGCTGAAGATGTGGAGAAAGTCAAGAACGCTGCTCTTAGCAAGATAGCAGTTGCATCCAGCAACCACAAGAAAACTATATGGGCCACGTATGTTAAATGAGGAAATAAGACTCCAGAATTCACGGGAACACTGGAGAAGCAAAGAGATCACTGGTCAGCTTTCATGAAATTCAAGGAATCGGAACTAGCTAAGAAACGGTCTAGAATAGACACGATCAATGCCGTGAAAAAGGAGCAGTTCCATACGCTGGGGCCAGGTGGCTACGCGGTGGCCCGGTCTAAGTGGGCTAAGGATGAGGAAGAGATGCAGGCTGCAGGGGTTAGTCCAATTACATTGATCTGGCCCCCAGGTGCGGGACTTCGTTCTATGCGCATGGGGGGTGTTGGACCCAAAGACATGCCTTAAAGGAGTCGAGGACAAAATACTTGTTGCAATAGAAGAGGCTCGAACGGGGGTGTTCACGCCCAACAGAGAGAACGACGAGCTTACTCGCGCCCTGGGAAATCCTGAACACCCGGGAAGAACACGAGGTGTATGCTTGTTCCGTGGTATGAGGGGTTTTCAGACTAGAACACCGACTATAGAAGTCGTGCCAGAAGGAAGATGGAGGAGGAGAAGAAGACGAAGCTGGAGGAGGAGCCGAGGAAGCAGGAAGCAGAATGCCTTAAAGGCCTAGAAAATTCGCATGCGGAGTTGGCACTCCTATTCCAGCGGTAGCAGCAATAGATCAACGAAATTAGCCAGGGAAGGGGGTCTCTACAGCCGTAGGAGCTAGCGGATCTAGCATTGGATAGCACCATCCCATCCATGCCAAGAATCAGCGTGGGTTCCGCACCGGGCCATGAGGCACTGCTGGATACATACCCTGTGGATGACATCATTGAGAACACTAATTGTGAGCTATATACATTAGTGAAGAACATATCCATCAAGGTGGCAGACGGTGTTGCTTATACAAACCCCCCCTTAAGCAACCTTCCATTGCAATCCAATTCCAGCTGGCTATGCTCGTGTCGCGGTTCATGAAGTGGTGGCAGAATATAGGGGGCTACAGCTTGACATTCCTGGAGGTGATGACGAGCGTGCACTGGGAGAGGCATTACATCATTCTATGGAGAAAGGATTGCATCGTCTTTCCAAGGCCACCGACACCGCGTCAGCCGGCTCCTCCTTCAAGTCCACCGCCACATCAGCAGTTGACTCCAGATCCTCCAAGTCAGCCAACACGTGAGGCCACTCCTCCTCCTCCAAGTCTGGTACCGCATGAGCCCATTCCTCCTCCTCCAAGTTGCCAGGCACCGCGTTAGCCCAGGTTTCCTCCTCCAAGTCAGGCACTGCATAAGCCATCTCTGTTGGTGGGAAACGACACCTATGGGATCACTGGAATCCCTAGTATGATTGCGAGGCACAGGATCATGCGAAGAGCGGGACTAGCAGACAGCACAAAGGGGGATTTACCCACGTTCGGGCCGCAAAGATGCGTAAAACCCTACGATCCCGCTTTGGTGGATGTATTTAGTGTTCTTGAGCTCTCGAACTAGCTCTGGGTGCTACCAGGTTCGGAAGAGCCGAATCCTTCTCCAGTGCGCCATGGGCCTCCTTTTATAGGCGAAAGGGGCTGCCACTGTGGCACATAGGAGGTGGAAAGTGCTACAGCGCTGTGAGTTTATCGCTGGTATTACAGGACAAAGCGCATTTAATGCGAGCCTTAGGTGTCCCTTCACTTTATCGTGGACGGGAGTGAGGCCCGTCCCGTTCGTCGCTGCTCCTTGTCGCTTCGACACGCGCCCTGGCCAGCGATGCATGTGGCGCTATGTAGGCAGGCAAGCAGATGAGGTGGCACGGTGGTGGAGCCTCCATGAAGATCTACATGCCACCACACAGGTGCGTGCTGAGTTGGCTTGGAAGCTGCATGTTGCCACGCAGGTGCCTGCCCAGCTGGTTGGGCTGGCAGCTGCATGCGAAGGCGGCAGGGAGTTGGTTGGAGCATGCCTGGCAGTGGCCCTGCTGTCGCCTCTGGCAAGGGCCTTGTCGGGTGGCCCGGCAAGGGTCTTGCCGGGTGGCCCGGCAAGGGTCCAGCCATGGCGCGCTGGCGTCTTCGACAAGGGTCTTGCCAGGGGTCTTGTGGATTCCTTCGGTAAGGATCTGGGTGAGGATTGTTGCTTTCCAATCCTTATCTGATCTTGAGCATTCTATGTCTTCACAAAGATCTACATGCCACCATGGAGGTGCCTCCAGAGCCCTTGTCCAACATGGCTGTTGGAGACCATGGCTCGAGGGTGGCCACTCCACTGGTGTGGATGAGCTACCCCCGCAAGGGGCTTGCCGGGGTTGCGGAGGCTGCCCCCGGCAAGGGTCTTGCCGGGGAAACCTGCTTCACCCATCTGCACTTTGTGGCCTTGGTCCTTGATGTTGCCTTGTTTGTCTTGTGCCTTCGGCTTCTCTCCGGCTTCCCTTTCCTGCCCTGTTATGCGTGGCCGTGGCGGATGGCTCTGACTGCCCGTGCACAAGTAAAGGGGTCAAAAGCAGAGCCCCTACTTTTGTACACCGACAGGAGCCCCTGGGCCTAGGCCATACATAAGCGCAGCACGTTGTTGGGCCAGGCCCAAAACGGTGCGCGGGCAGTTGGGGCGGATCTTTACCGCGGTAACTGCTCCGTCCGCTGCGCTTCCCCCACGACCTGTGTCCGATGCAGGTCGTGGGGGAGCGTGAGTGACGTGGGAGGTATGCGTGGGATAGCGTCCGCACGCGTGCGTCGTATCGCAGTTAATGGGAAAGGAGGCGCCCGCGCCTTCCCCGTAAAAAGGAATAACCGCGGGCGCGCTGCTCACCTTACCCCCCTCCTTGCGCCTCCTCTAATCTCTGAACCACCGCCCCCTTTCTTCCTTCTTCTCGAGCCCCTCTGCTTTCGTCCATCACCGCCGTGCTTCCGCCATCCTCTGCCTTTTTGCTCCTCGCAGCCGCCATGGTGCCCAAGTCCACCAAAAGCAAAGGAGTGGCGAAGGACGCCGGGGCGACGGAGCAGCCGGAGAGCGAGCTGGTGGCGCGACGGGTGCAGTTCGCTTACTTCCCCTCGACGGTCGATGTGCCCGAGCTCCGGGAGATGTTCAAGGATTTATGGGGAGTGAAGACGGGGGGGGAGGGGGGGGGCAGAAGACGGGGCATCCAGCCACTCACGTCATCCCTGCCAGCGCCGGGGCCTCCCCAAATCGGCACCCCTTCTTCATCGACTATTTCTCCTGCGGGCTCTGTCCCCCCTTGTCTGATTTCTTCAAGGATATCATGCACACCTACGGCTTCCGCCTTCTGGATTTCACCCCGAATGCCATGGCGTGCATGGCTCTCTTTGGACATCTCTGCGAGGGCTTCGCCGGGGTGCACCCCAGCACAGCGCTCTTCCGCCATTACTCCTCCCCTCGGATCGAAAAAGGGGGCGCCATCTCTGGCTGCGTCGCCTGGATCCCGATGGTCAAGGGGGCATACCCGGACGACGCCACGAAGGAGAGGTGGGAGGAATGGCGGTGTCGGTGGTGCTAAATTTAGGAGAAGGAGCCGCCAGCATTCTGCAAGGTTCGCCTGGAGCCGCCGGTCCGTGAGGGCGACTAGGGCGACGTCGACGCTGATGATGCGAAGCTTACGGTCGCCACCACCAAGATTCTTCAGCTCACCCAGGCCGGGCTCACACTCGAAATGATTGGGGCGGACTTCATCTGTCGCGGAATTGCCCCTCTTCACGACAAGGGAAGGCCGGCCTAGCTCTTTGTGAACGTTGCTGACATCATGAGGCTCCGCCCCGGCCTCGACAACAACCTAACGGTGCTGAGGCACGCCCATCTCTGCCAGCGGATCTTCCAGCTCGAGGTTAACGACGAGGGCGAGGTCGAGCGGTCCGGCAAGGTTCCCAGGGCCGCCGCAAAGGTCGGCAAGGTCGTCAAGGAGCCCGTTTTCAAGCTGTCGACGGGAGTGGTCCTGCTGAGCAAGAACTCTCGCCAGTCCGAGATCATTGCCGTGAAGCCGCTTCTCAACGCGCATGGCCTTGACCCGAACTGGGTTGAGCCGGATGGGCTCAAGGTGCAGGAGTTCTTTGAAACCTTGCAAGAGGTGTCTGTCACCGGTGAGCCGCGGCTTATCCAGGCCACCTCTCCGGCGGAGCTGGACTACATCGCCGCTAGGGTGGAGGAAGCGAGGCTTGCCGAGGAGGAGGCAAAGCTCGTCGAGGAGGCTGGCAGCACCGGCGGCGTGGCGGGCAATGCCGCTGCGGAGGCGGAGGAGGGGGAGCTCGCCCGGTGGGCAGCAGTCACTGGGGAGGCCAGCGGCACCGGCACCGGGGCTCCCCTCGTTGAAGACGAGCCAATGGGTCGTCGTCGGAGGAGGGCGAGGGGGAGAAGACCGTGACTGTCGATCCTCCAATCGCCAGAAAAGGGCGGGTCCTGCGGCGGGCCACCTCCGGCGAGCCGGTCCGCCTCGACCGGGCCACGCAGCTGCGGCAAGCCCAGGAAGCGCCTGTGCGCCAGACGAGGGCGGTGGGGATGAAGAAAACGGCGAAGGCCGCGGCATCAAAGAAGAAGGCATCTGCTTCTTCGTTGTCCAAGCGCGCCCGGACGCCATCGCCTCCCCCTTCGTCGGCAAACATCGGCGTGGGGATTGCATTTGATATCAGGCCTCTCAGCCCGGAGAGGAAGAGGAAGACAACAGAGGAGGAGCAGGAGGAGGAAGAGTAAGCTATGCTTTCTCCCTGCCCTTTCTTTTTTTCTCCAATGGTGTCATCCATTCCGAATTATCCTTATCTTGCAGGGAAATGGAGACGCTGGCCCAGAGGGTGAAGAGGGCCAGGATTTTGGCGAGTGGCCAGCCCCCGGCAGGCACCTCTAGTATGCCACTAGTGGTGTTGAGCAACCCGAACAGCAGCCCCCAGCCCAGCCCCCAGCGTGAGTCCGTCGCCCATCCGTTTGTCAACGTGCGTAATGCACGACGCTTTGGTACTGACCCTGCCGTGGATGTAGGAGGGGAGCAACACCAAGTGGAGCCGCAGAGGGCTTCTCCCATTGTGCTGCCCCCGTCGACCACGCCGCCCCGAGGGGCGTCCCCGGCAATGGCACCAAGCACCGAGGCCATGCACACGGAGGAGGAGGAGAACACGAGCGCTGGTGGCTTCGCCTTGACGCCAGACCTCGGCGGAGAAGGGACTTCCGCCTCTCGGCCCGGCATGGGTAAGCCACTCGCTCTCCACTTCTGCTTGCGTTCTTTCTTTCCTCTTATCGTTACTGGCTTTCGACCTCGGCTCCGCCCTGTCTCCTTCTTGGCATCCAGACCCCTTGGGATGCCCGGGTAATCAAGCTACAGTGAAGCTCTGCTAATGATGCCACGTCAGCTTGATTACTGTTACTAATCTCGCGTTAGTTCGAAACCAGTTCAAATTTCAAAATTAAAATAAAGGCAAACAATAAAGGTTTTCAAATATTAAAACTAAATGTTCGGGTGGAACCAAATAATGCATAGGTAATTATGGTGGAGAGACCACACTTCTATAAAATGTTAAATAATCTAAAATGAATAAACAGTAGCTAAAACAATTAATAAGTGCCTTCTAAATTTTCTAAAATACTAAACTATTTTGTTCAGGGGTAAAACTTTTTGTGATGGTAGTTGGAATTGTAACTCTATTTTAGGTGTGGGTTTTACCTTCTGTACAACTATAAAATATTAAAGAAATAAAAGAAAACAGAAAGCAAAGAAAAGAATAAAAAAGAAAAAAAGAAAAAAGAGAGGAAAGGAACACCCCCTCTGGGCCTCGGCCCAGCTAGCCTATGGACCAACCAGGCCGGCGCACACCGGAGCCCAACCAACCGGTCGGCCCACCCCGTGCCCTAACACCAACTCCCCCGAAACCGTAGCGGCCCCTTTCCACTTCCCCCCAACGCCCCACTCGCCTCCCCAGCAATCCACCCACTCCTCTCCTTCCCCCTGATCTAGATCGAGGGCTGCGACCCCGTCGCCGCTCGCTATTGCCGGCGCCGCCCCTCTCGGACTCCTCTATGCCCTCCTCTCCCTCGCGCGGCACCTGCCTGAACCCTCGGCCTCAACTCATCGTCGGCCCGACACCATCGCCCGTCGTTGCCAACCACTGTCGTCGACTGGAGCTCCTCCGCCTCGACCGCCGCACGTCGTCCCCGTCTTCCTCCTCAACCCCCACTGCCCCGTCCCCTATGCTCCCTCGGTGAGGCCCCGGCCTCCTCTTCTATCCCCGTCACCGTCGTCCGTCCCGCCGGGCCGTCTGGATCGCCGAATGCCACCATGGCCACCACACCGCACCGCCTCCCCCTCCTCGTGCTCGCACATGATCTGGCCTCGACCGTGTCCTCCATGCCAGTGCGCGTCCGACGCCCGCGCAGCCCCGCTCCGCCCTGCTGCCCGCTCGCGGTTGCCTCGTGCCCTGCTTGCCCGTGCTGCCGCGCCGGGGCTGCGCCTTCCGCCGCCCCCTGCAGCCTGTAGCCGCCGGCGGCTACCGCGCTGCCCCGCGCCTGCCGAAGGCCGCCACGACACGTCTCGCCGGCACGCGTGCCCCGCAACTCCCCGCGCTCGGTGCTGCTCCCGTCGTCGCCGGCCACCGAAGCCCCTGGCGCACTCACCCTCGCCTCTCATGGCATCGCTGCGAGCACCCACACCAATACGCCCATCGCACGCTTTCTTGTCGCCCGTTCGGGCGGTGCCCGTTGGCCCGACCCGCTACGGCCTCTGGGCCACTGCCAAACGGGGCCCGCGCCCCTGGAACATTAAAAAAAGAGAAAGAGATTAAAATGAATAAATAAATAGTAATAAAAATAAAATTTAATTAATGAACTAAATTAATTAACTTAAATAATTGTGTTTAGTTAACCTAATCAATTAACTAAACTAATTAAACATGTTTAGGTAGCCTTAGTCTATGACAGGTGGGTCCCACTGGACCCACAGGCCAGGTTTGATTCTGGTCACCTGGGTTTGACCGGCTGATGTCAGGTGATGTCATGCTAACATCACCTTTCTCTGTTCTGGATAATGCTTGAATTAAATAATTAAATAAATTCTAAAACTGCTTAAAAACTTTGAAAATTAATAGAAAATAATCCGTAGCTCAGATGAAAATGTTTTCTACATGAAAGTTACTCAGAACGATGAGACGAATCCGGATACGCATCCCGTTCGTCCGCCACACATCCCTAGCACAGCAAACATGCAACTTCCCCCCTCCGGTTCATCTGTCCGAAAACGCGAAACACCGGGAATACTTTCCCGGATGTTCCCCCTTTGTCGGTATAACCTACTACCGCGATTGGGCACACCTAACACCGCTCGTTGTCATGTCATGCATCGTCATGCTTATGTTTGCATTGTATTTACTGTTTCTTCCCCCTCTTCTCTTCGGTAGACTACGAGAGCGACTCTGCTGCTGCCCAGTTCGACTACGGAGTTGATGACCCCTCCTTCTTGCGAAAGCAACCAGGCAAGCCCCCCCCCTTGATCACCAGATATCGCCTATTCTACTCTCTACTGCTTGCATTAGAGTAGTGTAGCATGTTACTGTTTGGTTACTCCTATTCTGTTGCATAGCCTGTCATTGTTGCTACAGTCGTTGATACCTTACCCGCAATCCTAAATGCTTAGTATAGGATGCTAGTTTATCATCATTGGCCCTACATTCTTGTCAGTCTGCCTTGCTATACTATCGGGTCGTGATCACTCAGGAGGTGATCACGGGTATATACTATACATATATACATATTATACAGATGGTGACTAAAGTCGGGTCGGCTCGTTGAGTGCCCACGAGTGATTCACGGATTGGGGGCTGAAAGGACCTTTGTCCCGACGGCCCTTTGTGTGGATCTTTGTGGCGGAGCGACAGGGCAGGTTGAGACCACCTAGGCAAGAGGTGGGCCTGGCCCTGGTCAGCGTTCGTGGTTGCTTCATAATAACACGCTTAACGAGATCTTGGTATTTGATCTGAGTCTGGCCACTGGCCTATACGCACTAACCAACTACGCGGGAAAGATATGGGCACTCGACGTCGTGGTATCAGCCGAAGCCTTCTAGACGTCAGCGACTGAGCGGCGCGCGCCAGATTGGACTGGAACACCTGCTCTTGTATTAGGGAGGCTAGGTCTACTTCCGGTCACCCTCGCAACGTGCAGGTGTGCAATGGGCGATGGGCCCAGACCCCTGCGCCATAGGAGTTAGACCGGCGTGCTGACCTCTTTGTTGTGCCTAGGTGGGGCTACGACGTGTTGATCTTTCGAGGCCGGGCATGACCCTGGAAAGTGTGTCCGGCCAAATGGGATCGAGCGTGTTGGGTTATGTGGTGCACCCCTGCAGGGAAGTTTATCTATTCGAATAGCCGTGTCCCTCGGTAAAAGGACGACCCGGAGTTGTACCTTGACCTTATGACAACTAGAACCGGATACTTAATAAAACACACCCAAACAAGTTCCACAGAACACCCGGTGATCGCTTTTCCACAGGGCGACGAGGGGAGGATCGCCGGGTAGGATTATGCTATGCGATGCTACTTAGAGGACTTCAATCTACTCTCTTCTATATGCTGCAAGACGGAGGCTGCCAGAAGCGTAGTCTTCGATAGGACTAGCTATCCCCCTCTTATTCTGGCATTCTGCAGTTTAGTCCACCGATATTGCCTCTTTACACATATACCCATGCATATGTAGTGTAGATCCTTGCTTGCGAGTACTTTGGATGAGTACTCACGGTTGCTTTCCTCCCTCTTTCCCCCGTTTTCCTCTTCTTCTCGGATGCCGCAACCAGACGTTGGAGCTCAGGAGCCAGACGCCACCGTCGATGAAGACTACTACACTGGAGGTGCCTACTACTACGTGCAGGCTGCTGACGACGACCAGGAGTAGTTAGGAGGATCCCAGGCAGGAGGCCTGCGTCTCTTTCGATCTGTATCCCAGTTTGTGCTAGCCATCTTATGGAAACTTGTTTAACTTATGCTTGTACTCAGATATTGTTACTTCCACTGACTTGTCTATGATCGAGCACTTATATTCGAGCCCTCGAGGCCCCTGGCTTGTATTATGATGCTTGTATGCCTAATTTGTTTGTAGAGTTGTGTTGTGATATCTTCCCATGAGTCCCTGATCTTGATCGTACACGTTTGCATGTATGATTAGTGTATGATTGAATCATGGGCATCACAAGTTGGTATCAGAGCCGACTGCTTGTAGGAATCCCCCTTCCACACTCCTTGGCCGAAGTTGAGTAGTCGATGAACACTGTTTTACTAACATGGCTGTGTGGCCCATGGGCCCACGTCGCCATTAGGTGACATTTGGATCTTTTATTCCTCGTCTATACTCTGGGACTCTGAGGTCTCTTCTATTCTATTTAAATGATTTTGCTAAAAACAAAACTAACTGTAGGTTCTTGAAAATACTTTCTCCCGGAGAGCCCCTCATTTCAGATGACGCTTGTTGTGCTAGAAGATTCCGAAGTTACTCTACGATGTTCTCTCGAGTCTTTGTGCCATCGCATTTGTGATTTCTTTCCACGGTCAACCCCGCTGAAAACTGCATACACTTTCCATTCATACAATCATTCCCCGTTGATCTTGTTATTACAAGATACCCCCGAAATTTTCTCTATTGTTTTGAGAATACTTTGTGCCTCCTGCCCTGCAGTTCTTTGCCACCTGAATACCCCTACGGATAATTTCTCGCACTTATAGAGTATCCGTTCTTTCCCAGTTGATTCATGTATTTCACAACTGTCTTCGAAATACCATTCAATCTTCTGAAAATCCTGAGCAACCTATTGCTCTTGAAATTCTTGCTTGCTTGCATTATGGTTAATCCCATAAGTCTCGTAATCTTATTGGCATCCCTTGTCATTATCATTTTGGATCTGTTGATTCAATATGTTGCAAATGGTCGCAATCCTTAGTCAGATCCTAGAATTCATCCTTCTGACTCAGACATCATTTGGATATGAGCTGGTTCTTGACCAATCAATGCCTTGATCGGTTGTGCTTCTAAGTCTATTGAACTTATTCATTTTCGATTAGAACATTTGCTTTTGATCCCTTGATTTGGAAATCATAAATTCCTTTGCAATTGAGATTTGAATTAGTCAGTTGTTTCTATACCCCCAATGCCTTTGCATTGTTTTTTCCTCTGGTTGAGTACCGATGCTTACATCAGATCCCTTGAGGACCGTCGGATCCCTTGTTGGATTTTATCCGACAACGTCCTTCATATTCAATCACTTTGGAAGTTCTTTCCCTGATACATAATGCCATTGGTAAATCCTATTCTCTCATTTGGCCAACCATGCTCTGCTTTTGAGCTGGTGATATTTACTATTGAAGCTTGTGGTATATGTTTCCCCGATGCCCCGATGGATTGAAGCTATGCCTTCCTTAATATGTGTGAACTCGAAAGTTGTCGCGAGTCATACTCTTCCGGTGTTCTACCAAATAAAATTCCAACACTACAGTTTTATCAAAGCGAGAGGTAAATGAAATGATATGCATTAAAGAAGTGGGAGTCGACCTTGAACTTTGTGTTCATGCCCATAAAAATGATGTAGACCATCTCAGAAGCTTCTTGCAAAATGATTATCCAGCTGCATGATTCTTTCGATATTCTTGATATTGATTCCTTACAGTTATGGTTCCGACCATGCTGTCCTGATCTAATATATCTGATGGGAATTCATTCCAGTGCTTCATCTATTTTTGGCAAGGTTGAAGTATCTACTGTCATAGGTTAATGACCCGGTTATACTTCTATCATGTTCTACCTTTGAGTATTACCCCCTAGTATCTCGAAGATGTCTCACCATTGCACCACATCTTACTAACTTTGTTGAAGTAATGTATTTCCTTGTCGTAAACACTCTATGTGTTCTGGGTTGTTGTCAACCGAGGACACCGACTAGTGAAATTATTCCGCACTACAAATCAAATACCCCTAGTAATTTTATTAGGAAATTCTGAACTCAATCTGGTCATTCGTAGCCTGATCGACTACTTCATTATTTTGCTAATTTTAACTATGCTACCTTATCCTTCTTCCCAGAGCACAAATTTCGATGATGATCTAGTCTTACATCGATCTTCCTCGTCATAGCATTTCTCCTTGAACAACAAAATTGATTTTGAGTTTGTGTCGTACCCATGGTTCCAATAACCTTTTGCTTCATCATTCATTTGACTTGATGTCATCACCGGTCGATTACATCTTCTTGAAATCTCTCGACAAATGTGTCGTGATCATCATCATCATTCCGAGCTCTTCCAGGATATCAATTTAATTCATGATGAGAAAGACCATCCTTGCCCTTGATGATTAGTGTTATCATCGACCACTCTACTGCCTTCCCTCCAACACAAACTTGTTCATATTTTGTGTTATACCTTGAGTTCCTTGCTATCAAGCATTTGTTCTTCTTTACCTGGGATTATTACCATCTTTTATGTCAAGGATGTTATGAGGACTGCTCCACCTCTTAAGGAATTCTTGGTATTGTGATACTTCTCACCCTCACCATTCTTTCTTGGTCCCCGCGTTGATTCTAACCGGGATACCAACACGTGAACCATGCTGCTTGGATTCTGTACTTCTAGCAACCCTATTGCTTTGAAGTTAATGGTCGACATTTCATTCTTAGACCATTGGTTATCGAATCACCATTCTAACATTGATCCTGCTACCTAAGCCCATATTTCGGGTACACCTTTCAACCAGTGATCAATTATATATGTTCCCTCAAGCATACATCATTATATCATTTGATCTGTTAAATGTTATCTTCTTGTTCACATAATTGTGGAGATCCATCTTTTGGAAATTTCGATGAATTGTCGCTGGGACCATCAGCCACCTCCTCATCCTATCTTTGATTTAATGATGAACTCTTGTTTCAAAACTCGCTTCCATTGTTCAATTCCCGAGAATCTTACAATGTCATCTCGACAATTTGTGTTGCACCTTTCTTCTCAGGCATCCTGAGTCTGAGTTATCCTAACACCAATCAGATCTGAATCTCAGTCAGATATGATGGTTGGAACATATTTCCTGGAGTTATAACATTGGTCTTTATATATGACCCGGTAAGATGATGTCATGCCTAGCACACCTGACCGGAGGCCCTATTGTTATAGTTTCCTTTTTAGGAAGATTATCCATTTCTCCATGAGGAAATTGTAAGACTCATTCTACAAGTTGTTCCTAATGGATCCTTCCTATATCCAAAGTCTGACCTTTGCTTGAAGACCATGTCAATGCTATCTCAAAGCATGTCTGTGGTACTCCGATTTTCAATAACAACATTTGAAGCACAAATGCTAAATTTTCCTTATCAATTACCCTAACACCGTTGTATGGGTAATGTCATGAAATTTCTCTCACCTTATCTAAAGAGTTTTCTACATTATATCCTGTCATGGATATCATGCTCTGCTTGTCCTTGGGAAGGATATACCCTTGAAATATGTGAAACACATTTTCCTTTCCATTGTTCTATTTAAATCTGATAATCCTATTTTCCTTTCTATTTTTTTGTTTAACCATTCTTATGATCTATATGATCTAGGCAGTAATATTCTCCTGCTTTTGTAAACACCTTGGTGTACAATTCTGTCAGAAAGACCATGTTACTATTGATGGTGACATTCTGGTAACCACCGATGGGCGAGAACTTTGCCAATTGGTTTGCCTCGTTCAACGAGCAGAAAAATGGCTTCTCTTTGTTCCTCGTCCTTGGTACCTACATTGTTGCCGACATAGATGACAAGTTATCCACTGACATGCCTCCCTGTCGTGGCTATGGAAGATGTCACCACCTTTCCTACTTTCAACCCACATGGTTGGCCCATAACCCACAGGTCCACTGGATCAAAACCTGACTCTTCTTTACAACCCGGATTCTAATGTATCCTTTGCACCTGGCTTCGTGTGTGATTCACGAGCTAAATGCTATACCATTATTCATCTTGGAATCAAACACCATGTTATTCTCGTTGTTCAAACCCCCATTCCAGCTTCTGTCTAGTCATCGAATGATTGCCTACCCATTTGAAACTTTGGTACCATCATATATTGCACTCAGCGAATTCACAGAAATACAACTCGTGGGGTACCTTGTCACTACTAGGGAAAAGGCTAGCAGCAGCGCGGGTTTTAGGTGTATCAGTAGCGTGGGGAGGGGCGCTACTAATAAGGCGCTACAGCTAACACATAGCAGTAGCGCGTGGTCACCGGCGCTACTGCTACACAAGTGTAGAAGCAGCGCGGTTATTGGAAGCTCGCTACTGCTAGTAGCTCTAGCACGCTTTGCAACGACATGCTACTGCTATTGCGGCGCTGCTGCTAACTTTTATACACTCGCTACTGCTACATTAACAGGTTTTTTGTTTTTTGGGCATATTTGTTTTGTATTTGAACGGGCTTTATAGAAAAATCTTTAGCACATAGAAATGTCATCATGATACACATACAAATGCCTGCGAGACCATAAATGTAATCATAGCATATACATACAAATAGTCTCATCATAATCATCATCCAACACAAAGTGGTCTCTCGTCATCATCTCGAAAATAGCGATACAAGTCCTCGATTACTTGCAAATACATCGTCATCCATCTAAACAAAGGTATACGAGAGAAGAGCTATCACTTTGAGTACATGAGTTCGTATCCCTCTCTCGCATTAGCATGAACCTAAACTGACTACTACCTGTCGCTCGGAAACCGGAAACCGGTAACACCTGGGCCTGGCACTCCGGCCACTCATCGTATATATACTCCTGGCGTAGCACTTCTTCGCCATCGATGATCCATGCACCTGCAACGTCACATGAGTCGATGATATGCAACATATATAGTTGAGCAACAGAAAGAGACAAACTTGACAAAAATAGAAACAACATATCATAAGCATAAATAACAAAGTTCATCGTACCCAAAATGCCCTAACTAGAGTGATCTTCGCTAGTCGAGGAGGAGGATGGTTTAATTATATCACAAATAAAGTTTCACTGTGCATAACTCAAAGTTTTGTCATATAGAAAGTATGGACTAAACAGACACATTGTCATATATCGACAATCACTCCAAGATGCCGTGCCATCCATCGAGGTCAGGGAGATAGTCCCCGAGCTTAGTGAAAGGCTTCATGTTGAGACGCTAAGAGGCTACCCATGTTCGGACGTCTTCCCGCGACATTTGTCCTTCTTCGTAGGACATCCCTGTTTTTCCGACAACCTCCTTCATGATGATTTCAGTAAGTTCGCGCTGGATGTGATAGAACTCAGCTCGAAGTCGATGATCCTCGGTATCTCCTACGTCCTTTGCCCATTACAGAATATGGGCATCGCTGGATCTAGGTGACATGCGAAGGTTCTGGTGATCCCGTCTGTACTCCAGCATGTGGTGTAGGACATAGAATCCATCATTAAGAGAATCGCTCGGTTGCTCGATGCAGCAGAAGTCAGTCTTATGGGCGAAGGCGACCCTGCCGCCCCTTCTCTTCTTGTCCCTGACCTCTCCACCCCTTGCTTGGTAGTAAAACATAGCATTGTCGAGAACATCCTTGATGTGGGTGTAATCCTTTTTGCGAATGTTCTTCGACGAGTCCAAGTAAAGAGCGTGGGAGAATTGGGGGTATAGGATGATGAGGACGGCGCGCCCGCCGCTGCGCAAAATAAGTACACCTCAAATTACTTAGCCTCCACCGTGCAAATGAATGATTGAAATTGAAGGAAGGATAGCAGCGCGGATGACTTACACGGGATGATAAGGCACGAGAATCGCCCCCTTGTCCTTATTGGCGAGCATGAAATTGACAATGTATTCCCTCGCGTATACACGATGCTCTGCGCAGACTCCCAAGAAGCCTTCGTGCATGTAGTACGGGTCAGCGACACATATATGAGATATCTTCTCAACCCCGACGATGTAGTTCATGTGCAAGGCATAAAGGCGGAGAAGCGTAAAATCCAGCTTCTTCACGTGAAACATGTCGAATATGTAATCGAATCGGAGGAAGAACTTATCCGCGGGGAAGCTGTCGACGTACGACCTTTGCCGCAGAACGTTAACCACGTAGAGTGGGTATCCTGGATCTGTCGAGGCGATGAGGCCTTTCTCTACCCGCAGCACATCATCATGAAGTCTCCTTAGATCGCCGAATCTGGCCTGTAGCGCTATCGCAGGTAGGATTGGTTGACCGGGGATATGCCATTTATCCGCATCGGGGATATCTATATGGTCCTGAAGCCGAGGCTGCTGAGGTGGCTGGATCATAGAATCAGCTTTTTTGCCTTTCCTCGCTCTCTTCCTAGACTTCTTTACTACCGGAAGGTCGTCCATAATACGTTGAGACCGCAATTCAGGCACCGACTCATGACGCTCAAACCCTGAGGAGGCGCCAGTATAGACATACTGTTCAGCGCCACCGTCGTCCTCATCCTCATCCATGGCGATGTCATCAGCAACTAATGGAGCCTCCTCCTTACCCCGTCCGCTATCACCCAACCCGACACCCGACGCTAATTGGGTAGGTGGGGTGTTGATGTTCATACCTTGCTGAGGCTGCGTGCTCGTGGGTGTGCTCCCGACCGCCTCCAGATGAAGCAGACTCTTTGGCCACAACAGGACCCACCCATTGCAACAATCACCAAGCCGCCGCGGTGTCTCCTCGTCATCCACCAGTAGTGTTGGAGGAGGCAAATTCTCGTGGACCGGTTCGACACTGGCCACGGAAACCTTGAAGACGTTCGGGGGGATCTGCTGGCTGTAGAACAATGGTTCCTTCGGCTTCATTATCGTTGCCTTCCCCACATCCACCTTCTGGTCGCCGATGGTGTACAATATGGTGCACGGGGTTTCGTCGGCCTGCAAAGAAAAGTCTGCGACGTGAGACATCCGAAAGGCAACGAAAACAGGAGATTATACATTTATATTGAAGGGGGCCGGTGTGACAGATACTGTGAGGGCGTTGAGCTCAGCCAAAGATGAAGCACCGCCGAGCACGTCCGGTGTGGGAGCCGGTGCGGGAGCAGGTGCTCCCAAGAAGTCAGCAAGGGGAAAGTCCTCTGCATTTTTTTTCTAGATTTTGCCTTGTCCAAGTGATAACGCCCGTCACCAAGGAAGTAGACAAATCTGTAACCACCTGTTTTGCGGCAGCTACCGCGGTTGCGACTGTTTGAGATAATTTCTTCTCAACCGCAATCTCAACCTTCTTGTCGATGTTTTCTTCAGTTAACCTCCATCTTTCCTTTCTCTCCTCCGTGGTCTTACGGTAGTACTTCTTCCACGTGGCGCCGTCTCCAACACCGTGCATGCATCCATACGACGGTCGAGTATCCACCGGTTGTTGTTTCAATATGTTCAACGCCCGGTTGAATGGAGTGTCTGACTTGGGCCTCGCCAATGCCTCAGACAGCGAGACGCTTTCGGCCGCAATCCGGTGCTGCTCTCTCTGCAAAAGGCACAAGGATCATTTACAAATATGACTAATGTGTGCAGTCGAATTGATCAGAAACTAAAATTACCAGCAGTCTCATGAACTCCGTAATGACCGGTGTTGTCTCATAAACCTTCTTCACTGGGTCCCAACAGTGCCGGGCCCTCAGGACGTCACGCTCCTGCGGGACGGTGAAATCCGCCAACGGGTCTGGGATGCCCAGACTCGTGGCTTCCGCGTCCTCCTTGGCCCATTTGGACCTCTTTCCACCGTAACCACGGCTTCCGAGGTGGTGGCTCCCAATGTTCCTCTCTTGAAGCCCCTTCATGTACTTAGACTTGTTTTTGGCAGCTTTGGCCTCGCAAGCCTCCTTGAATATTTGAAACTGGTCTTCCGTGATTGTTGGATTATCCTTTACAATCTCGGAGTAGGGTTCCTTCTTGTCGATGATCCTTGCTTTCACTCGAGTTTTCCAGGCGGCCAACGCGTCGCTAAACTTGGTCATGCCTTTTTTGTTTATCTTCTTCATTGCCGGGTACTCGTTTGGATCTTCATAATCCTTCTCATTCCAGCCCGGGAACAAGAATATCTGGTGAAACTTCTTTAGGAGGGAGCTCCTCATATTTTCTATCTTCTTAGTTTCTCATCGTTGATGGTGGCGGTTGTCCGTACGATGCAGCCTATTTGATTGCCGTAGCACGAGCGAGCTTCCTCGGGCGCCTTTGGCTCAAAAATGTCATCGTCCACCTCCGTGACCACCAGCCTAGTAGTCCTGAGTTTGTTAGGAAGCCGTTACCTCTTTGCTTTCGGTTCTACACCGGCTCCGCTCCCCGAGGCAGCACCGGTCTCAATCTTAGCGCCGGTCCCGATGCCGGTTTGAGTCTCAGTGCCGGTCTCAGTCTCAGCACCGGTCTGCGTGTCGGTCTCAGTCCCCGATGCCACCGGTGGACCCAGCAACAACATCGGTTGATCATCGGTAAGGCTAAAAAATTCATCTGTCGCCCGGTAGGCGTCGACGCAATCACCAGAACCCTGTCCTTCATCGTTGCTAGCCATGTTTCCTATGATTAAATCTAGTCAATTAATTCTAGAGCTAATAAAATGAATAATGACATAAAAAAGGCCTATTGTTTTGCAGGAATGTTAACTCCTTCCTGGTGCGGCAAATCCCGGGCACTCGATATGTCCTAGTTTGTAGCACAAGTCATGCCGAAATTCTCGGAAAATTTCGGCATGACCATTGCTAAAAAGTGGATAAATCAAGAACCTAAAATTTGCCGGAACAGAAATGAATCAATATTCTGGAAAAACATAGGCCACTCAGCATCATTCCCTGGAAACAACAAAGCCACTTGGGCACAATCGAACCACTTCAATGAAAAGATATAACTTGACCACTTCAACGAAAAGATATAATCAACAATAAAAGTCTAGGAAGGGATCATCTTTAAAATAAAATTTGCCTAAATTATTTTCCTTCACTAAACACTTCTCTGCCTAGGACAAAACCCAAATTATGTTGATCTAGCTATTCCTCTCTCTCACACAAACACACATTATTATCTCTAACCCTTCTCTGCCTAGGACATAACCCAATTAAATTGCAAAGGAACTCCATTTCTCTAATCCTTTTGACCTAATGCTCTAAAATAACATGTTCCTCTAACCTAGACAACCTACTTAACCTAGCTTGTTAATCCAACGAACCTAATTAACCTACCTATTTAACCTAGTTAGTTAATCTAGTTTACCTACATAATTAACCTAATTAAACTAGTTAAGCAGCTAGTTCTCTGTCAAAGCCCTAAATAAATTTTTGCACTAATTAACCTAGATAATTAACCTAATTAAACTAGTTAACCTGACTAGTTCTCTGTCAAAGCCCTAACTAATTTTTGCACTAACCTAGATAATTAACCTAATTAAACTAGTTAACCTAACTACTTCTCTGTCAAAGCCCTAACTAAATTTTTGCCCTAACCTAGATAATTAAGCTAATTAAACTAGCTAACCTATGCATGAGAGAGAGAGGAGGGGTGGGGGCTTACAGAGGATGTCTCTGGTGGTGTCGAGGGAGGCACTGGTGGCGAGGGAGGCAGTGCTGGCGAGGGAGGCAGGGGCGTCTCCGGTGACGGCGAGGGAGGCAGTTGTGGTGAGGGAGGATCCGGTGGCGTCGACGGCGGCTCCGGTGGCGTTGATGAGGCCGCGCGGCTCCGTGGCGTTGGGGGCGGCTTCGGTGGCGTCGACGGCGCACGGCTCTGGTGGCATCGACGTCGGCAGGAGACGATGGCGAAGTGGGGCGACGGCGAATCAGGGAGACGACAGCGGGGTGGGTAGAGGGATTTGGGGGAGAAGTGGTGGCCGAGGGGAAACGGTTTTTTGGTTAAGTCAAATTTAGCGGTAGCGCGTTTCGCAAAACGCGCTATAGCTAAGATAGCTACAGCAGTTTTTACAAAATGCGCTGCTGTTATAGCTATGTAATTTTCTTCCATTTTTTATTTTCTTTTCTATTTCTATAGTGGGGGTCTAGGACACGCGCTGGAGCTATGTTAGCTATAGTGCCTCTTACAAACACATGCTACTACTATGCATTCCTCCGTTTTTTCGCTTTTTCAATTATTATGCTTTACATTTTATTTTTTCCTTTCTCCTTTTTCTATTTCTTTCATTTTCATTTACTTTTCTATTTGTTTTTCATTTTATTTTATTTCCATTAGTAGTAGCGCTCTTCGTAGGAAACGCACTACTAGTTATACCCTAGCGGTAGCGCGCTTCTTCCAAGCCCGCTACTGCTATGCGTATCCTATCATTCTACCAACGGGAATATTAGTAGTAGCGCTTTTGGCACTACACGCGCTGCTGCTAAGGTTGTATCTGCAGCGTGGTTTTTCCTCAACCGCTACTGCTATCTAGCACTAGCGCTCTTTTTTGACCCGCGCTGTTGCTAAATTTCTGTGTATATGCTTTTCCCTAGTAGTGTGTGTATTTCCCATTGAGTTCACCGTCAGATGCCCAGCTTTGTGGAGATGCATTCTTCCGGAGTTTTTCCCCTTGGTCGCGTTCGTAGGACGATGGAGATCCGGAAGAAAGGATGTCGACTTCATCATGATGACCTGAAGCAGAGAAATGATGACATCAACGTAATGGATCGACCTCTTCGAGAAGAGTAACTAAGACCAAGAAGACTCGTTAGAATTTCGTAACCAAACCCCTTCCCCCACTTAACCCCCTCTTAAATCTCGGGACAAGATTTCTTGTAGTGGAGGAGAATTGTGACACCCGGGTAATCAAGATAAAGTGAACCTCTGCTAATGATGCCACGTCACCATGATTACTGTTACTAATCTCGCGTTAGTTCGAAACCATTTCAAATTTCAAAATTAAAATAAAGGCAAACAATAAAGGTTTTCAAATATTAAAACTAAATGTTCGGGTGGAACCAAATAATACATATGTAATTATGATGGAGAGACCACACTTCTATAAAATGTTAAATAATCTAAAATGAATAAACAGTAGCTAAAACAATTAATAAGTGCCTTCTGAATTTATAAAATACTAAACTATTTTGTTCAGGGGTAAAACTTTTTGTGATGGTAGTTGGAATTGTAACTCTATTTTAGGTGTGGGCTTTACCTTCTGTAAAACTATAAAATATTAAAGAAATAAAAGGAAACAGAATGTAAAGAAAAGAATAAAAACAAAAAAACAAAACTAGAAAAAAGAGAGGAAAGGGACCCCCCCTCATCTGGGCCTCGGCCCAGCTAGCCTGTGGACCAACCAGGGCGGCGCGCACCGGAGCCCAACCAACCAGTCGGCCCACCCCGTACCTTAACCCCCACTCCCCCGAAACCCTAGCGGCCCCTTCCCACTTCCCCCCGTCGCCCCACTCGCCTCCCCAGCACTCCACCCACTCCTCTCCTTCCCCCCGATCTGGATCGGGGGCTGCGATCCCGTCGCCGCTCGCTATTGCCGGCGCCGCC
>NC_041381.1:683805458-683806362 GCF_002162155.2 Triticum dicoccoides | reverse complement strand
CACGGCCACCACACCGCATCGCCTCCCCCCTCCTCCTGCTCGCACACGATCTGGCCTCGACCGTGTCCTCCATGCCAGTGCGCGTCCGGCGCCCGCGCTCACGGCGCCTTGCCCACGCGGCCACGCTCCGCCCTGCCGCCCGCTCGCGGTGGCCTCGTGCCCTGCTTGCCCGTGCTGCCGTGCTGGGGCTGCGCCTTCCGCCTCCCCCTGCAGCCTGTAGCCGCCGACGCCTACCGCGCTCCCGAAGGCCGCCACGGCACGTCTTGCTGGCGCGCGTGTCCCGCAACTCCCCGCGCCCGGTGCTGCTCCCGTCGTCGCCGGCCACCGAGGCCCCAAGCGCGCTCGCCCTCGCCTCTCATGGCATCGGGTGCGAGCACCCACACCAGTACGCCCGTCGTCCGCTTTCCCCTCGCCGTTTGGGCGGTGCCACTTGGCCCGACCCGCTATGGTCTCTGGGCCACTGCCAAATGGGGCCCGCGCCCCTGGAACATTTAAAAAAGAGAAAGAGATTAAAATGAATAAATAAATAGTAATAAAGTAAAATTTAATTAATTAATTGTGTTTAATTAACCTAATGAATTAACTAAACTAATTAAACATGTTTAGCTAGCCTTAGTCTATGACAGGTGGGTCCCACTGGACCCACAGGCCAGGTTTGACTCTGGTCAGCTGGGTTTGACTGGCTGATGTCAGGTGATGTCATGCTGACATCACCTTTCATTGTTCTGGATAATACTCGAATTAAATAATTAAATAAATTCTATCAATGCTTAAAAACTTTGAAAATTAATAGAAAATAATTTGTAGCTTAGATGAAAATATTTTCTACAAGAAAGTTGCTCAGAACAACGAGATGAATCCGGATACGCAGCCCGTTCGTCCGCCACACATTCCTAGCATAGCA
>NC_041381.1:683803178-683805147 GCF_002162155.2 Triticum dicoccoides | reverse complement strand
CCGCTCGTTGTCATGTCATGCATCATCATGCTTATATTTGCATTGTATTTACTGTTTCTTCCCCCTCTTCTCTCGGTAGACTACGAGACCGATGCTGCTGCTGCCCAGTTCGACTACGGAGTTGACGACCCCTCCTTCTTGCCAGAGCAACCAGGCATGTCCCCCCCCCCTTGATCACCAGATATCGCCTATTCTACTCTCTACTGCTTGCATTAGAGTAGTGTAGCCTGTTATTGTTCGGTTACTCCTATTCTGTTGCATAGTCTGTCATCGTTGCTACAGTCGTTGATACCTTACCCGCAATCCTAAATGCTTAGTATAGGATGCTAGTTTATCATTATTGGCCCTACATTCTTGTCAGTCTGCCTTGCTATACTATCGGGCCGTGATCACTCGGGAGGTGATCACGGGTATATACTATACATATATACATATTATACATATGGTGACTAAAGTCGGGTCGGCTCGTTGAGTGCCCGCGAGTGATTCATGGATTGGGGGCTGAAAGGACCTTTGTCCCGACGGCCCTCTATGTGGATCTTTGTGGCGGAGCGACAGGGCGGGTTGAGACCACCTAGGCGAGAGGTGGGCCTGGCCCTGGTCGGCGTTCGCGGTTGCTTCATAATAACACGCTTAACAAGATCTTGGTATTTGATCTGAGTCTGGCCACTGGTCTATACGCACTAACCAACTACGCGGGAAAGATATGGGCACTCGATGTCGTGGTATCAGCCGAAGCCTTCTAGACGTCAGCGACTGAGAGGCGTGCGCCGGATTGGACTGGAACGCCTGCTCTTGTATCAGGGAGGCTAGATCTTCTTCCAGCCGCCCTCGCAACGTGTAGGTGTGCAATGGGCGACGGGCCCAGACCCCTGCGCCATAGGAGTTAGACCGACGTGCTGACCTCCCTGTTGTGCCTAGGTGGGGTTGCGACGTGTTGATCTTCCGAAGCCGGGCATGACCCAGGAAAGTGTGTCCAGCCAAATGGGATCGAGCGTGTTGGGTTATGTGGTGCACCCCTCACTACTAGAAAAAGGCCTGCTAGCGGCGCACCTGTTTTGGCTACTAATGGCGCACTACAGGTGCGCCACTAACGTCACGCCATTAGAATTTTTTACTATACTATCTCACTTAGTAATGGCGCACCACATAGGAGTGCGCCATCAGTAAAATTTTTTTTCAAATATTTTTTCAATTTTTTTTATTTTTTTATTTTTTTCTTTTTTTAATCTCGGGTCACTATGGCTTAATCTAGGGTCAATATGCTTAATCTCAGGTCAAATCGCACTCCGTGGTCAAACTTTCCAAAAGGTCATCCATCCTCACACTACTCCAGCCCAAGCACGCTTAACTTCAGAGTTCTATCCATCTCCAGCACCAGCTCACTTCACAGGCACTTGTTGATATATATAGCATATCAATCCTATTAAACCTTGTTGATGTTTAGGACTTTGTTCATGTTCATGAGTGTGATGAAATTTTGAAAACATATTTCAAACTTCCGTTCATATTACGTATCATATTTTGGAAAAAAAATCCCGAAAAAAAATCGAAACTAATTTTTTTCCCGTTACTAGTGGCGCACCTAGCAAACGGTGCGCCACTAGGAAGTTTGAAATTTTTTGAATTTTTTTGCCTCCAGATCTTAAAAGCCCCGTAACTTTTTTTCTGTTAGGTTTTTGAGGATTTTGAAAATGTTTAACGGGGTTTCCCCAGTTAAATTCGGATGTAACTTTTCAAGTAGATGATTTTTCATATAAAAAGCTCTTTAATCTGAGTTTGTATGCAAAAGTTATGCCCATTTTACAAATTATAGAGAGATTCTGCAAATAAAGTCGAAATTCATATTTGTAAATTTTCTCAACAACTAGACCACATATCACATGGAAAACTTATTTTCTTTTATTTTTTGACATTTCCATCATTTTCTTTTATTTTTTTTAAACTGAAAAGGCGGTCTACAGGGGGT
>NC_041381.1:683734823-683802732 GCF_002162155.2 Triticum dicoccoides | reverse complement strand
CTAGTAATGGCGCACCACACCCATGGTGCGCCATTACTAACTTTGGAAAAGTTAGTAATGGCGCACCGTGGGTCTGGTGCGCCATTACTAGTTTTAACTAGTAATGGCGCACCACATCCACTGTGCGCCATTACTAACTTTGTACTAACTTTGAAGACAAAATAATAAAATATATGTTAGTAGTGGGGCACTGAGTGTGTGGTGCGCCATTACTAGTTAAACTAGTAATGGAACTAGTAATGGCGCACCATCCCCAAATGCGCCATTACTAGTTTCGTAAAAACAAATTGTTACTAATGGCGCACCGTGTATGTGGTGCGCCATTAGTATTTGAAGTTTAATGACGCACCTATATGTGGTGCGCCATTGCTATATGTGCACCATTAATGTCCATTTCATCTATAGCCGTTTTCCTAGTAGTGCCTGCAGGGAAGTTTATCTATTCGAATAGCCGTGTCCCTCGGTAAAAGGAAGACCCAGAGTTGTACCTTGACCTTATGACAACTAGAACCGGATACTTAATCAAACACACCCAAACAAGTTCCACAGACAACTCGGTGATCGCTTTTCCACAGGGCGAGGAGGAGAGGATCGCCGGGTAGGATTATGCTATGCGATGCTACTTGGAGGACTTCAATCTACTCTCTTCTACATGCTACAAGACGGAGGCTGTCAGAAGCGTAGTCTTCGATAGGACTAGCTACCCCCCTCTTATTCTGGCATTCTGCAGTTCAGTCTACTGATATTGCCTCTTTACGCATATACCCATGCATATGTAGTGTAGATCCTTGCTTGCGAGTACTTTGGATGAGTACTCACGGTTGCTTTGCTGCCTCTTTTCCCCCGTTTTTCTCTTCTTCTCGGATGCTCCAACCAGACGTTGGAGCTCAGGAGCCAGACGCCACCGTCGACGACGACTACTATACTGGAGGTGCCTACTACTACGTGCAGGCTGCTGACGATGACCAGGAGTAGTTAGGAGGATCCCAAGCAGGAGGCTTGCGTCTCTTTCGATCTGTATCCGAGTTTGTGCTAGCCATCTTATGGCAACTTGTTTAACTTATGTCTGTACTCAGATATTGTTGCTTCCGCCGACTCGTCTATGATCGAGCACTTATATTCGAGCCCTCGAGGCCCCTGGCTTGTATTATGATGCTTATTTTTTTTAACTTATTTTTTGTAGAGTTGTGTTGTGATATCTTCCCGTGAGTCCCTGATCTTGATCGTACACGTTTTCGTGTATGATTAGTGTACGATTGAATCGGGGGCGTAACACCCCTCCTCGGTAGACTCAGAGGACGTCGACACCATCATCAAGGACGTCGCCGCGGATGCTGTGGCGGAGGCGGAGAAGATTGCTGCCGAGGAGAGCGCCGGGGGCGCTGCTGGGGACGCCGCCAAGGGGCCCGTCGAAGAGCCCGGCAAGGGGCCTGTCGGGGAAGCCGGCAAGGCCACTACCGAGGAGGTGGCGTTTGACGACCTGCCCTCCTCCTCCGCTGCCTCTGGCTCTGGCAGGTACCTGAGGGTAAGAACATCTCCAGCCGTTGGCCTCCCTAGGACGCATAAAAATCGCCCCCTGGGAGCGAGCTGGCGATTCGTTCGGTGCTGGGGGCGGTTTTGCGCCTAGTCGTCGCCCCTAGCTCGCCCCCAGGCGCCGATGTTGGCCCACTTTTGAAGCCCCATTTCAGCGAAAAGGGCCCATATGGGCCAGAATAGGCCCATATTCGGTGTGGTTCACCGTGGCTCGGCGTTCAATTATCAACATAATTTTTTAACACATATTTCATCACAAAAAAATCAAATACTTCGACAAAATAGTACAACAACAAATAGTTCAATACAAATTAAATAGTTCAACAAATAAAAACTCATATTTCATCACATGTCACGCCCGGCGTCGCCATTGAGCCTCCATAGGTGCTCTATCAGATCTTGCTGCAGTTGATGACGCACCTGTGGGTCTCGGATCTCTTGACGCATTCTGAGGTAGGCAGTCCAGGTTGCTGGTTGCTGGTGATCAACTTGGGCAAGAGGCCCCTGCCTGTGGTATGGTTCAGTGTCAAACACTGGCTCTTCCTGCTCGCTCTCAATGATCATGTTGTGCAAGATGCCACAGCAGGTCATGATCTCCCACATTTGATCTTTCGACCAGGTCTGTGCGGGGTACCGGACAACAGCAAATCGAGATTGGAGCACACCAAATGCCCGTTCGACATCCTTCCTGCAAGCCTCCTGAATCTTCTCAAACCAGGCGTTCTTGCCTCTAGGCACAGGGTTTTTGATGGTCTTCACAAATGTCGACCATCTCGGATAGATGCCATCAGCTAGATAGTACCCCTTGTTGTAGTGCCGCCCATTGATCTCGAAGTTCACCGGAGGAGAATGACCTTCAACAAGCTTGGCAAAGACAGGAGAGCACTGCAGCATGTTGATTTCATTGTGAGTTCCTGGCATACCAAAGAAGGAGTGCCAAATCCAGAGGTCCTGTGTGGCCACTGCCTGAAGTACCACACTTCAACCGCCTTTGGCGCCTTTGTACATCCCCTGCCAAGCAAATGGGCAATTCTTCCATTTCCAATGCGTACAGTCGATGCTTCCAAGCATCCTAGGAAATCCTCTTGCTGCATTCTGTGCTAGAATCTGAGCAGTGTCTTCCGCATTGGGTGTTCTCAAGTATTGCGGTCCAAACACTGCCACCACTGCCCGACAGAACTTGTAGAAACACTCTATGCTGGTGGACTCGGCCATGCGCCCATAGTCGTCCTGTGAGTCACCGGGAGCTCCGTATGCAAGCATCCTCATCATTGTCGTGCATTTCTAGATCGAGGTGAATCCAAGTTTGCCGGTGCAATGCATCTTGCATTTGAAGTAGTTGTCGAACTCCCGGATGGAATTCACAATTCCGAGGAAAAGCTTTCTGCTCATCCGATAACGGGGCCGAAATGTTCTGTCGCCATGAGGTGGAGCATCGGCGAAGTAGTCGGAGTAGAGCATGCAGTAGCCTTCGAACGATGCCGGTTCTTTGCTTTCACCCGCCCCGGTGCCGATCCACCTCGCCGCGGCATTTCATTGCTCGCCAGCAGCTGGGCGAGGGCGGCGAGCACCATGAGATGCTCTTCTTCTTGGGCCTCGGCTTCCTCCTCCAGCAGCGTGGCAAGCACTTCCTCGTCATCCATGTCCATCGCCGAGGTAGGAAAATCGCCGAACACCTTGCGCTCGGTGGGCGTGCACCCGCCGATAAACGGCCCCTCCGCGGTCGGAAACGCCATCTGTTGTCGGAGGGGCTGCCGCGACGAACCTCTACTCTTTTTCCGGTGGGGAATGGCTATCTACCGGTGAAGGGCGGCGGGCGGCCCCGAGATATAGCTAGTGGCGGCCGAGAGTGCGGGGGGTGGGAGGCAGGTCAGGGAAGAAAATCTTGACTTTTCACCTGACGGCATGGGCCAGCCACGCTTTTCCCTTGCGCCGGAGCCCCCAAGCGCCCCCAGCGCGCCGGGTTCAGCCTACGGCCGCCGGGCGGAAAAAAGGGCCGAGCTAGCGCTTTCCATCGTCCCAGGGGGCACGACTGGGGCATTTTTTTGGCGCCGGCACCGAAAAAGCCGCCTGGGGGGCTTGTTGGGGTGCGACTGGAGATGCTCTAAGCGACAACCTCTTCGTCCACCTCCTTGGCGCGTCGAGCACCAGGGCTCCCTTTGAGGGAGTGGTGTTCGACAAGGAGGCGCTTGCCGTCGCCGGGCTCGAGGTCGTCGATGAGCCGGGCGTCGGTGGTGTCGGCTCCGAGGAGGAGCGGCTGCTCCAGGCCATGGGTGCCAGCTTCCGGAAACTTTAGGCGCTCCACCGCGCCCGTTTGGACAAGGCTAAGTCCAGGGCAGCGGTGGTGGAGAAGGCAGAGGCGAACTTTGGAGGGCGCATCGCCAAGGCACAAGACTGGTTCCACCAGGCCCAGGACGAGCTGAAGGCCGCCCAGGGCGAGCTGGCCAACCGTGAGGTGGAGCTCACTCTTAAGCTCGCCGACGTCAAGAAGGCCCAGGAGACAGCGAAGAAATTGGACGACGAAGCCGAAGCCGCCCGGACCCAGCATGAGGCTTCACTGAAGACCCAAGAAGAGGACCTTGCCGCGCGTGAGGAGAAGCTTGTCGCCACGCTCCGCGGCAAGGATGAATAGGTGGGCAAGCTCGTCGTGCAGCAGACCCAAGAGCTGGAGCAGAGGCATCATGAAGCACTCAATGCCTAGGCTCAGGTCT
Source organism: Triticum dicoccoides (assembly GCF_002162155.2). Taxonomy (NCBI): domain Eukaryota; kingdom Viridiplantae; phylum Streptophyta; class Magnoliopsida; order Poales; family Poaceae; genus Triticum; species Triticum dicoccoides. The sequence continues at coordinate 683,798,488 of NC_041381.1, read as the reverse complement.
ATGCCGGCAGGGTGAAGGAGATGGAGGAGCAAGCTTTGAAGATGTCCACGGAGAAGGACACACTCAACGGCGCCCTGGTGGAGGCGCGGGGCGCGGTCATCAGCAAGGCCGGAGAACTCTCCGAAGCCAACAACTCCATCAGAGACCTCAAGCTGAAGCTGGGAAATCTCGAGAAGGTGCTGTCGGAGGACAAAACCCGGGAGGGGATCATGACCAAGGAGCTGGAGACAGAGAAGCAACTGCGGATGAACGAGACCGCCAACCTCGAGGACCACATGGCGGGCGAGAAACGTTGGCTCAAACGCCTCGCCGCTGTTGCGGAATCGGCCACCACACAACTGGGCATCATGGGGATGCCAAACATGAGGTACGCCCCGGAGACGAGCCTGAGCCCCAACGCCAACCTGGCCCTATACTTCGAGAAGGTCGTTGGCGCTCTGGAGCGGCTTCACTCCGATTGGACGGCCTCCCTGGCTGAGGAGTCCCAGATACTTTGTCGGGGTGTCATGAACAGGGTGCTTGCCAAGATAACGCACTGGCATCCTGGCATCGACTTCGGAGCTGTGCTGAAGAGCTTGCCGGAGGATGCTGACATCGTGGCGCTCAATGAGCGTATCAAGCCCATCCTCAAGCGCATTGACAAAATCAAGAGGTTGGATGGCCAGCGCCAGGACTAGGCACCTCATTCCTTACTGCCGCTGCAAGTTCACGACCAAGACAATCGCTATCTTTAGTTAGAACCGCGGCGACAATTTATGTAATATAACTCTGCAGTACTCTTGACGTTATGCATGTTATTTTCCTATTCGATTTTCCTTTGCATGTCCGCCCTATGTTACTGGGTAGGTTTGCCGACGCGTAAACCCAGGGTGGCGTCTTGAGGACGGATCCTCATTAGCCTACCGGGCGTGCTTGCTGCCGAGCAAACCACCTTACCGCCCCCAACGCGGCCGCTCGATCTGTCGAGTTTGACTCGAGTCAGAGTCGAGAGCGTTGCCGACGGCAGAAGGCTACCCTGTCGCTCTCGACGCATCCGCTTGGACTATTGAGCGGACTCAAAATAGAACAAGGGCGTTGCCAATCGCGGGAGGGCCCCTCTGCGTACAGGTTTTCCATGCATAGGCAGAATCTCCGAGGGTGATAACCTTATATTAAGGAGAAGAGTTTAAGGGTTGGCATGACTTAGCTTTCTCATCGCCGCCCTGGTGTCCCTTGCGCTCGTAGGCAGCACCGCTCTCTTGGCCGCCTTCTTCGCGGGAATCGTGGCGGTGAAGAACTGCTGGGCCAACTGCTAGACCGGATTCTCACAATTGCGCGCCCCTACCTGGCGTGCCAAAGGTGTCGGTGGGAAACGACACCTATGGGATCACAGGAATCCCTACTACGGTTGCGGGGCACAGGATCGTGAGAAGAGCGGGACTAGCAGACAGCACAAAGGGGGATTTACCCAGGTTCGGGCCGCAAAGATGCATAAAACCCTATGATCCTGCTTTAATGGATGTATTTAGTGTTCTTGAGCTCTTGAACTAGCTCTGGGTGCTACCAGGTTCGGAAGAGCCGAATCCTTCTCCAGTGCGCCATGGGCCTCCTTTTATAGGCGAAAGGGGCTGCCACAGTGGCACACAGGAGGTGGAAAGTGCTACAGCGTTGTGAGCTTATCGCTAGTATTACACGACAAAGCGCATTTAATGCGAGGCTTAGATGTCCCTTCACTTTATTGGGGACGGGAGTGAGGCCCGTCCCGTATGTCGCCGCTCCTCCTTGCTTCGACATGCGCCCTGGCCAGTGATGCATGTGGCGCTATGTAGGCAGGCAAGCAGCTGAGGTGGCGCGGGTGGTGGAGCCTACATGAAGATCTGCATTCTGCCACGCAGGTGCGTGCTGAATTGGCCTGGAAGCTGCATGTTGCCACGCAGGTGCCTGCCCAGCTGGTTGGGCTAGCAGTGGCATGCGAACGGCGGCGGGGAGTTGGTTGGTGCGGGCCTGGCAGTGGCCCTGCTGTCGCCTCTGGCAAGTGCCTTTTCGGGTCGCCCGGCAAGGGTCTTGCCGGGTGGCCCGGCAAGGGTCCTGCCGTGGCGTGCTGGCGTCCCCGGCAAGGGTCTCGCCGAGGGTCTTGTGGTTTCCTTTGGTAAGGATCTTGGTGAGGATTGTTGCTTCCCAATCCTTATCTGATCTTGAGCATTCTATGTCTTCTCAAAGATTTGCATGCCACCATGGAGGTGCCTCCTGAGCCCTAGTCCAACATGGCTATGGGAGACCGTGGCTCGAGGGTGGCCCGCTCCACTGGTGTGGGTGACTTGCCCCAGCAACGGGCTTGCCGGGGCTGCGGAGGCTGCCCCCGGCAAGGGTCTTGCCGGGGAAACCTGCTTCGCCCAGCTACACTTTGTGGCCTTGGTCCTTGATGTTGCCTTGTTTGTCTTGTGCCTTCAGCTTCTCTCCGGTTCCCTTTCTTGCCCTGTTATGCGTGGCCATGGCGGGTGGCTCTGACTGCCCGTGCACAAGTAAAGGGGTCAAAAGCAGAGCCCCTACTTTTGTACACCAACAATCTCCGCCGCCTCAGCAGGCTCCGTCGCCTAAGCAATAGCGGAAGAGAGCCACCACAGCTATGGCAGCTGGCGGTACAAGTACAGGAGGCAAGAGATACCAATATGGTCCAAGCCTCGCGCCTCTTTCGAAGAGGCCTTATGACATGAGCGAAGAGGAAAACGAAGCCAAAGTCAGGAGACAATTGGTCGCCCATTTTGGACCGAAACCGCCACCGCCGCCAAAGGAGAAAGTGCCAGAGCATGCCATTGAGCACTTTATTCGTATGGCTAAACCACCATCTCCCAAGCCTATTGACTCAGACTATGAGTGCCAAATCAGGAAGGCATATGAAGCATAACAAAAGAAGGAGTCGAGCTCAAGTTCCAGCCAAGCAGCTTCCAAGAAAATAGGGAAATCTATTCCCCGACTGGGAGAACAGGCGGTGCAATCGATTCCCCCGATCATTGTACCATCAACACATGTGAGTATCGGCGTCGATCTGCCGGTAATAATCGACGCTCATAGAAGAATGGTTGAAGAGGCCGGTGTCACTGTGGAACAACTCCTAGAACTCGAGCCCACACCATTGATTACATAGTCGGAAGTAAAATGGAAATATACCCGCGGTGAACCTTTTGTCAAGCCTAAGGAGGTCAAGAAGCTCTCAATGAGAATGTATGAATTGCATGAATGGTACATGAAAATTACCAAGACTACCAATCGAGAGTCCCTCATGGTGAAAGTAAAGGAAGATCATTACCACCATAAGAATCCTCTGTATGTCGAGTTTACAGAACTATTTCAGTTATTCAATCAAGATGCACTCAACAAATCTCTCGTCAGTTGCTATTGTCTGCACGTGATTTCTTTCTGTAATTTAATTAAGTATCTCGCTACCTGCAGCGCTTGTTGATCATTACCTGTAATTGTCCTCACTATATTCTTTTCTGTGGTACTATGCAGAATTAAGATCTATGAAATGAAAAAGTTGGACACTATGGCACTAGGTTCATTGACCTAAATACCGTTAATCAATAGACATGGTCAGAGCCATTCTATCGAGAAGATACAAAGACTAGCTTCCTAGAGTTCTTGAAGCGCCTAAATACCAATCGAGATATACTACTTCCATACCACTTCGGGTGAGTCACACTATCTTGTACTACAAATTCTATTTTTGCTTACTAGCTAGATGTTAATTAATAAGTGTATAGGGTTTAGGGTAGTTGATGAGTGTTATGCACATGCCCGCTTAATTTTCATACATGCAAACGTGTGCGCATGCAGTTTCCACTGGATCTTGTTAATCATTCGAGTTGAAGATGCTGAAGGTGAAGTTCTGGACTCGCTACTTAAACCACCCAAGTAGTACGATATCGTGAAGGGGATAGTTGACAGGTAATTTCAATCACTATCACTACAAAAAAAATGACACATCCGTGCCATTTTGGGCCGAACGAATTTTTTTCCTGTCATACATATGACACTTGTATGACGATAATTGTGGCAAAACCCGGTATTACCATAGATGTGGTGGGCTCCTACTTCTATGACAAAAAATCATGATAGAAAATGGGCTTTTCGTCCTGGGCGGGTGGAGACGCAGCTGCATGCCATTCTTTGGGCCGTCCATGACGGAAAAAACTGTGGTAGAAGCGAGGGGGAGGAAAATTTCGGGGAGTTGCCGGTTACGGTGGGAGGTCGGGGGCTGAACGATGCACGTTTCTCTCATACATGTACGCGCATGTGTGTGAGGCGTTGGCTCTAACTGAACCCGAGCGAGGCATTGGGCTCTAACTGAACCCGAGCGATTGCACTGCAGGCTAAGCATTACAGAACCCAAGAGATCGATCATGGCTATTAACTGAACCCGATGGAGCGATTCCTTCGCTACTGCTGCTAACTGAAGCCGATCGATTGGATGAACAGTGAGCGTTGCAGGGGGGGTGGATGAACAGTGAGCGGTGGCGTTGCCTCTGGATGAACATGACCCTGTGGTGTGGACGGCTGGATGAACAGTATACTGTGGAGGGGTGGCCGTAGAGGGTTGGTTGGACAGGACCCCGTGGTGTGGAGGGCTGGATGAACAGTGGACGGTGGAGGGGTGGATGAACAGTAGACGGTGGAGGGGTGGTTGAACAGTAGCCGGTGGAGTAGCACGCGGTGGAGGCTGGATGAACAGGAGCCCGTGGAGGCTGGAGGAGGTCGATGGTAGCCCGTGGAGGCTGGAGGAGGTCGACGGTGGAGATGAAGAGTATCCCATGGAGTCCCGTTTTGCGATACGCCACACCCCTCCCGATGAACATGACCCCTGTTTCGACCGTAGGAGGTCCGTTTCGTCTGTTTTGCGGTACGCCACACCCCTCCCGATGAACAGGACCTCCGTTTCAATCTAGCGCTCCAACACAAGTCCGTTTCGTCCGTTTTGTGGTACGCCACACCCCTCTCGATCAACAGGACCCCAGTTTCGACCATAGGAGGTCCGTTTCCTCCGTTTTGCGGTACGCCACACCCCTCCCGATCAACAGGACCCCGTTCGAACATAGGAGGTCCATTTCCTCCGTTGTGCGGTACGCCAGGCCTCGTTTCCATTGCTTGTTCCGTCCAAGCCCTCCCGATGAACACGACCATGCATTCCGTTCCGACCCAGCCGGTTGGCTCCCCATGAACACGACGACAACGTTGTTTCTCCGTTCCGACCCAGCCATGTACACGAGCCCTCGCCGTACGTATGCGCGAGTAGGCGTTCAAGACCCCGCCCGTATGTACACATACATGGCCGTATTTTCTTTCTTGCACCCTGGCCGCTGTACGTACGTGTACATGCTACATGCGCACCTCTACTACGACACGTGCGAGCCTCTACAACGACCAGTATGTATGTACACGTTCTTGACCAGAATGACAATGCTACGTACGCTTCGACCAGGTGGGTCCCGACTGTCAGGCACTTCCTTGCGTGCGAAAATGTAGCTCGTGAGTCCCAGCAGTCAGAGGGGCGAATTGTTTTTTTTTGCCCGATGCACTTCCTTGCGTGCGAAGATGTAGCTGGTGGGTCCCAGCAGTCAGGGGGGCGAATCGTTTTTTTTGCCCGGACGCACTTCCTTGCGTGCGAAGATGTAGCTGGTGGGTCCCAGCAGTCAGGGGGAAACATTTTTTTCCCGAAATACGGTGGCCCGTCCGGTGGTTCCCCGATGTCGGGTGGAGGAATAATTATTGTGCACGTAATAAGGAGGCACTTCCTTGCTGCGGCCGTGGACCCAGCTGTTAGCCTCTCCATGTACAGTCCACGTCCGATGGAAGTCGTTCCTTAACCACGTTGACCACGCCGCGCCGAGAGCACCAGGGCGGTGGACAACGGCGAGGCCTAGGAAGGGGACGACACAGAGCCGGGGAAGACGCGACAGTGGATGCCCACGCGTAGAGGGGTACGAGGGTTCCCTGGTTCGCTGCAGTGTGAGGCTGCCGTCGCCGCAGAATAACAGGGGGTGTGGGTGAGTAGAGGGATGGCCTGTCCAGCGGTGGGAGTAGTAGGGGGCGGTGACGCCTCTGCCGCATCGCATACGGCCATGGGAGGCAGGAGCACGAGGCACGACCGATGCTGGTTTGGGCGGCTGGAGCAAGAAGACCAGAGGTTGAAGAAGCACTACACCCGTTGGATGGAGATCATACAGTCACTGGAGCTAGAATCATGCATATTGACTAAGTTGACAAATCCCTCTATCCCCATCAACTTAGTAGGCCCACAAGTCAGTTTGCCACTATACTGGGTCCCAGCTAACAGGGGGAGTATTCATTTTTTTGTGCGTAATAAGGAGGCACTTCCTTGCCTGTGAAGATATAGCTGGTGGGTCCGAGCTGTCAACGGCGGTAACGTTTTTTCGCAAAATACAGAGGCCCTTTCGGTGGGTCCTAGATGTTAGGTGGAGGAATTATTATTTTGCGCGTAATAAGGAGGAATTTCCTTGCGTGCGGCCGTGGAGCCAGCTGTCAGCCTCTCCACGTACCGTCCACTTCAGATGCATGTTGGTTGTTGATCATGTTGACCAGGCCGCGCCGAGAGCACCAGGGCGGTGGACGACGGCGAGGCCTAGGAAGGGAACGACACGGAGGCAGGGAAGACTCGGCAGTTGTTTCCCACGCGGAGGGGAGTACGTCTGTACGAGGGTTTACTGGTTCGTCTACCATAACAGCAGGTGTGGATGAGTAGAGGGATGGCCGGGCTAGCGATGGGAGTACGGTGGGGCTGTGAGGGCTGCGCGGCAGCACAGCCGGCCGCGGGGAGGAGGGAGCAGGCAGTCCCGCCGGCGTTTGTTTGAGCGGCTGGAGCAGGAAGAGCAGAGATTGAAGAAGCATGACGGCCGTTGGATGGACATCATAAGGTCACTGGAGCTAGAATCGTTCATATTGACTAAGTTGACAAAGCCCTCCGTCCCCGTCAACTTAGTATGCCCACAAGTCAGCCTCCCACCATGGTGGGTCCTAGCTAGCAGGGGGAGTATTCATTTTTCTGTGCGTAATAAGGAGGCACTTCCGATGGGTCCGAGCTGACAGCGGGGGGAACGTTTTTTTTTCCGAAATACGGTTGTCCGTCCGGTGGGTCCCAACAGTCAGGGACAAAAGTTTTTTTTCTGAAATACGGTGGCCTGTTCGGTGGGTCCCAGCAGTCAGGGGGGAACGTTTTTTCCGTGAAATACTGGTGGCCCGTCCGATGGGTCCCTGCTGTCAGGTGGAGGAATAATTATTTTGCGCGTAATAAGGAGGCACTTCCTTGCGGCTACCGTGGACCCAGATGTCAGCCTCTCCATGTACAGTACTCTTCCGATGGAAGTTGGTCATTGACCACATTGACCATGCCGTGCCGAGAGCACCTCGGCGGTGGACGACGGCGAGGCCAAGGAAGGGGACGACACAGAGCCGGGGAAGACGCGACAATGGATGCCCACGCAGAGAGGAGCACGAGGGTTCACTAGTTCGGCTGCGGTGTGAGGCTGCCGTCGCCGTAGAATAACAGGGGGAGTGGGTGAGTGGAGGGATGGCCTGGCCAGCGGTGGGAGTAGTATGGGGACGGTGAGACCTCCGCGGCAGCACAGCCGACCACGGGAGGCAGGAGCATGCGGCACGACCGGCGCTGCTTTGGGCGGCTGGGGCAAGAAGACCAGAGGTTGAAGAAGCACTACGGCCGTTGGATGGACATCGTTGACCATGCCGCGCCAGGAGCACCAGGGCGGTGGACAACGACGAAGCTTATGAAGGGAACGACATGGAGCCGGGGAAGACACGGCAGTGGCTTCCCACGCGGTGGAGAGTACGAGGGTTGACTGGTTCGGCTGCCGTCGCCGGAAAATAACAGGAGGTGTGAGTGAGTAGAGGGATAGACAGGCCAGGGATGCGAGTATGATGGGGCCGTGAGGCCTGCCCGGCAGCACTGCCGGCCACGAGAGGCGGGAGCAGGCGGTTCCGACGGCGCTGGTTTGGGCGGCTGGGGCAGGAAGATCAGAGACTGAAGAAGCATGATTGCCGTTAGATTGACATCTAACGGTCTCACGCTGGTAGAGTCGATTGTTGACTAAGTTTCTATTTTGCGAAACCTTGTGTACGCATGAACTTGGTAGGCCCACAAGTCAGCCTCCAAATCTGTGGCAGACAACATAAAGCCCATTTGCTATTTTTTATAATTTGCAGCCCATTTGCTAATTCTTAAGTAATTTATTACAGCCCATTTTCTGCCCAGGACCACGGTCAAAAAATTCAACCTTATTTTGCATATTTCGGTGGAGTCCGAACTGTTATAATCCCAAAATGATAAACATTTTTTTAATAACTTATTGATTTGCCAAAAAAATTCTTTTGTTTTTGTGAGCAAATAAAACATGGGACAATTGAGTTGGTTTAAGGGAAAACTAGTGGTAAAAAAATCAGCGCTGGGTGGGAACAAACAACAAAAATAAGGATGTAAATATGATAAGGGAATTTCATATGTTTTCAATATAATGATACGTGTATATGAACTAGTAAAACTATAGGTAGAGATTAGAAAACGGATGTAGGACAAAGTGCGGCTAATCTGCACCCGGGCTCAGCTGCACCCACGCTGAGAAACAAATTCAAAAAAAATACTAGAAAAATTCAAAAAATTCCAATTTTTTTTGTGGTGGTAGATAATTTGACGCGTGAGGGGCGTCCCAAAATTCAACTCATTTGAGAATCTGAGCAGCTCTCGGCAAAAAAGATAAAATCAGGGTCTGTAAAAATGTTTACTGTTCACGCACTGTTTTGACCCGATTTGTCTTTTTTGCCGAGACCTACTCAATGTCCAAATAAGTTGAATTTTGGGGCGCACCTCGCGCGTCAAATTATCTACCAGCACAAAAAAAATTGGAATTTTCTGAATTTACCTAGTATTTTTTTTGAATTTTTTGCTGAGAGGGAGCAGATGAACCCGGGCTCCAGGATGAATTATCCTGTAGGACATGCATTTCAAGAGGAAATTAGAACTGGGCTGTGTGTTTGATTCAGTAAAAGAAAATTGCCTGTGGATGTTGTAAGACAAAATAAGTATAACTAACGCTGGCGGGCCAGAGTCCATTAGATACCTGCTGGATCTTTGTGACCCGTTGTCGTCATGGGCTGGGCCTGCTAAAAACAAAACCAACCCCTGGCAGTCTACAGCCCAGTTGAAACTTGCTCGACCTGAAAAAACAATATACGTGCTCAATAAACGAGAGAGTTCTACAAGTACAGACTTATAACTGGGATGCAGCACGGATATTATTTTATTATCGTGATAATAAGTGCATGCACTTGTTTAGAAAAATTGGAGAACTGGGAATTCGAACGGCGGGTGCTTATGCTACCCATCAAATAAAAATCAGGTGCCTGAAAATTCGTTTGGAAACAAATGATTCAGCTTTATATCCATGCCGACCCTCGGCATGATGGTTGGAAGCAAATGCAAGTTAAAATATCGTTAACAACAATACCAACTTGCGGACGACAAGGTAGTACAACTACCAATACCTAACTAACTTATAATCTTTTTACTCCTGGCCCTAGTGTTCGTCTGGTAGAAAATCTTGCAGAGGACCAGTTCCCGCTTCTTCTCTTGCTCCAGGTCCCTGAGGTGGTACTGGTGCATCACCCAGTTGGTCCTCTTCTTGTCGAAGTTCTTGTTGGTGTGCAACACCAGAACGTTTTTTGTTGCCCGTCTACCGGCCGTTGACCATCACCGGCAAGGTATGTCTGTCTTGTGCCACATCGCGTGCATGCCGCACTCCAACTGTATCTTGCGACGCGTCCACGTGCCCCTTTTGAACGCCCTGGAATTGCGTTGGAAGAATTGCTTCCTTAGGCCACTTAGTGTGATACCTGCAGTATTGTGGAATACAAGTTTTAGTGTACGTAGTTGGCATTTTCATAACATCTTTGGCATATTGCAGTCACTTGTTTCACTTTTTATTAACTGTCAAATTGTAATTGCTTCACCAGGTCTGCGTCTAAAAAGAAAAATAGAGCTATAAACAAAGGAATATGTTTGTGCAAGTAGACGGCCGATCGGTGTCTTACCTGGAAGTTTCTCACGTTGGTTGTAGCATATGCTGTGTTCGCTGTCGATGGTTGGTATGAACAAATCGATGAGAGACTGAAATCTCGTGCTGCAGCACTCACTTTGGCCTCAAGGTGCTCGATCAGCTCCTGATCCATGGGATCGAACTTGACGCCAGCCGGCAGCACCGGCCAATCCTTCTTCGACTTGCATCGGTAATTCTAGTTATATGGTACTCAATGTATGATCAATCGACTGTTTTAAGTGAATGATGAAAGATTTCGACAAATAAGTGGTACTCCAAATCTGAAGTCCAGAATACCCGAACACGCCGCCGGGATTCTTGTGTCACCTCACGCGCAGCATGTTGTCACGTCAATTCAATGTGTGGACATGATGAATAATTTGACCGACGTATACTAGTACTGCTACTGTACTACTTACTAGTCGTATTTAGTGTCACAATTTATACATAGGTTTAACTAACAAGTACGCACTTGAAGCCTAACTGATATATATATATATATATATATATATATATATATATATATATATATATACATATATATATATATATATACATATATATATATATGGCTTCTACACAGCATCTCCATCATCATTATCAGTACATCCTACGCAGGTGAGTTAGGATGCACTTGATCCCAAGAAGGTATCTATCCTTCAAACCAGAGGAGTGCTTCAAACTAACAACAGTACATAATATCCAATAAAAGAGGGTCGTGCTACAGCAGCAGAATACATGGCTTAGTCTAGATATCAGCATGAATCAAGTTGTGCATATTTGCAGTTGGCATGAACCACATCACCGCATCTCGGGTTTGCAAAATCCATCCATCGCATGGAAGCTTGATGCCTTTCACACACTGAAGATTACCTGGCAACAAGCCGTGTCGACGAATCTCTGGATATGGTGATTCATGAAACCCATGGTATGATGTGTAAACACAGCCCCCCCTCGCGAATGGAAGTTGCATAGCACAGTAATCATCGCCGATGATATGATTGATGATTGGTTGGATGATCAGATAATTGAGCCCGAGGAACAAGGAGTGGTTGCCGAGGCTGTAAACCCGCCTCCAGTTGAATACGCCTGGCCCAACGGAGCTGGGATCTTTCTCGAACACGAAGCAGCCATAGCCATCAATGTCACGAACGCCCCACGCATTGTACTGCATGTGTTTTGATGTAATGGTTTGGTCAATTTGGTAAGTGCGAATGAGCATCAAATGACCGCCGTGAGCTGAATGAGCGATAAACCACCACTAATCGACTGGTATGATTCCAGGTCCTGGAATCATGAAGGCCAACGCATTTGCGTCTGCTGCAACAATTCAAATTGGAGACCAAAAGGACAAAAATAAACAATCATGTTCAGAGTATGTGTGGAATTAAGATTATTATAACAGTGACACATGTCATAGACAGAGAATTGCAATGTCGTGGTCATGATCATACCCCAAGTTAAAAAAATAAGCCAATGGCTTTCATATTGTAGCAACATGTCATGGTTCAAACATCATGTAACAATGAGAGGAAAACAGCTATGACAGCGCCTACTCATATTCTACCATAGCACTTACTACTACTGTTCTCATATCAGCTCTAAGCAATAACATGCGTTGTTATAAAAATCTTGTAAACGAGAGTAACATATAGCAATCATGATGTTATGCTCATAATATGTATTCTAACAATCATTAGATGCCAATTGTTTTCATATCAACTCTAACAATAACATGTGTGGTCATAAAAATCTAGGAAATGAGAGGAACACATAGCAATGATGTGGTTATAGACATGCTATGCATTCTAAATTTGTAACAAATGAACAGGCAGTCGTATTCATAAGGTAAAGATGAGATGAGATAGAACAATTACACGACGATAGATTCCAACAGTATAGGCAGCCAATCTGTGCGTCGACCGCGTAAACGATGCCATCATGCACTATAGCATGAGACAGAAATGTTGCCTCAACAGGATTGATGATGAGCCATAACCATGTATGGCGACCGGATTCCAGATAGACTAATCCCATGTTGAACAAGGCAATGAGCTTGTAATCCATGTAGTCTTCTGATGGTGTGGGCACTTCGCAGATTACAACTTTCTGCAAACAGAGGTCGAGCCAAAAGCTTGACGCGTCTCGTGCATAGTAGGCAAGAGTGTACGGCGGCCCGTGAGGCTCGATGTCGGCGGTATCCAACGATGGAAGGGTGATCTCTCACTGGGTGTAATATCCACGAGACGCCACGGACTACCGGTGTGGTGGATGAGGACGATCCAGTTGGCCTTCATGCCCGCCCAGTAGTGTCCGTGCATGAAGGACAGGTGGACGGGTAGTGGTAGCATGTCGAGGGGCACCACGGCAACCTCCGTAGGATCGTCAAGTCGGTGTATGAGCCACCTGCGAGGATAGGGCATCAGCAAGCAAGGTGTCTTGAAAAGAGCCGGCCGGTTGCAGACGAGTAGACGGTACAAAGACACCGAGCATGCGGCCAAACGAACGGTGCTGAGTAGGTCCATACGACTACAGATCTGCTCCAAAAGAACATCGGGGAGGGAATTCCAATCGTGGCTCTGCGTGTGAGTCGGTTCTGCCATTGGGGTTTTTGGTGCCTGCGAGCCAGCGGGGAAGTGGATTCGGGCGGGCGAGCGAAGAAGCTTCTCCTCGTGTGGCCGAGCAGTGAGCGGGGGGATATGGTACGCGCGAGCTACCAAGGAAGATGGAGTGCGGGCGGGTGAGCAGTGAGCGGGGGTAAATGGTGTGCGGCCGACGATGGGGAAGAGAGGAGGAAGAAGAAGAGTGGAAGACGGGGAAGAAAGTGCATTAAATCTCATTTCTACTAGTACTACTACCAGGATATACCGTCCTTCGGTGTGTAAATAGTTACACCGATGACATGTGGGTCTACCACAAGAGGGCCCATATGTCAGTTAATGGAGGACAGAGGTGCGTAGGCGTATTTGCGGAAGCGTGCTCTACTGGCAAACATGATGGCAGTACTGGGTAAGGCTGATTTAGTAACAACAACACGCTGGTTCAGCTTATTAATTACATGTCCCATCTGCTGCAACGTGTATTGTCACTTCACTGCAAAGACTAGTTGAATAGTTCTCTCTGACCGAGATGGGGAATAATGGATCGTGAGGACTTCCTTTCTACAGTATCCCTATGCCTCTACGCTCACTTCACTCATTTTGCTCCGTACCTAGTCACTTGTTGAAATCTGTAGAAAGACAAATACTCCGTATTTGGGAACAGAGGGAGGCTTTTACTTCGTACTATTTGGGAACAGAGGGAGTATCACCATATGGAGGGAACATAGGAATCTTGAAATATGAACATGTCAATGGCAGGGAGTATGCCCCATGCATGCATGCATGCATGCAACATGCAACACTCACACGTACACATGGACGCACGCAACACTCACGTACCCATGCGGCACACAGCACACGACGCAACACACACAGCTCACGCTCAAGTGCTCAACCTACTCCCTACGTCCGTGAAAGACTATACATTTAGAGATTTACACATTGACCAGGGCATAATTAATGCCCAAAAGTAGCAGACTTATGTGTGCATGCGACCATTGAGATAAGAAGATTAAATGAAGGCCGTTGCATGCTGTAATTAAGGATAGACATGTAGCCTATACCTACAGCACAAGTTGGTGCATTAGTCAATCAATATCGATTTAGATTAAAGGCTAAATGCATTGGAAGTGTAGATGTACATTATGTACCACACTCTTTGTTTTGTAGCCGATGTACACTCTTTGTTGGAAGACCAAGGGAGGACACGTGCATGCACTCACATACACAGCCAGGGCAGTTCGCGCGCAAGGGTTGGACTCGTGTCGCGCCTGCGTAAAGTTTTGTTTAACTGATTTCTTTGCTTTGCCAACTAACATGTGGGACCCAGAAACTAGGTGACAATTTAACCAGTCAACAAAGTGCCACATCGACTATGTGGTCGGTCAGTAGGGTGCAATACGGTGCTCAACGATGATCTAGTGATCGTATAGTCGCCGCAAAACTATATATAGTGACCGTAAAGAGCGTATTGTTACATACGTTGACCGCCAGTGTATTTTTCTCGTTTCAAATTAAGCCATATTAATCGGAAAGGACGCAGTATGGACTACTACTAGTACTAGTACTCCTTTGATGTGTCCTGTCAACTCGCCGAACGAGGAGAAGCTTGCTTACTACGCCTCTCCCTCGCCCATGCGCGCGGTGGTTCGCAGGATGAGGAGAGGGTTTTGACTACAGCGCCCTCTCCCTCTACCTATCCCTCGCCCTCTCCCTCGCCCTAGCGGTGGACGTGCAGCAGTTCAATCGGTTACAGATTGCCAGAAGCATATTGTACTGTAGTATCATCATTGTTGGACCTTCCGAAGAGGCGAAGAGCCAAGTGCAAGGTTCACACGAGTACAAACTCTTGAACCTCCTGAAGAGGCAAAGAGCCAAGCGCAAGGTTTTATAGGAGTTGTCGTCCTAGTAGGAGTGTACTACAACTATAGAGAATGATGCTACTGTATGATGCCGCCACGTCACGTATATCCAAAGCTGTGCCACCTTTTTTTCTCAAAGAGCATGTTGGAGCCCGTGCAACAACCACACAATTGCACGTACACATAACACATTTACTAGTAATAAATTCTAAAGGACAAATGCCAGTATGCCACACAAGTTCATCTCCAATTCATGTGATAAATTTGTGCACGACTAGTCTACATATATTCACAGCGCTACCGTTCACAATTACCGTACTCCACTTACACGTTATAGATGGGCTACATGCATGTCCTCCTCTAGGTTCCAGTCCCAGGTGTTCTTCATGGATGGCACGATCCATAGCGGTGGGCAACGAGAATCATTGTCGCAGCTTTCTAGTCCGGTTCCACACGATGGAAACTCATCCAAGCTGAAGCGGCATAAATCAGGGATAGCGTGTCCCAGCATGTTGTTCATCTGGCGGTGGGCAATGAAGACACAACCATGCTTCATGAACGGCAGGCCTTCCATGTCGTGCACGAAAGGTGGCATCTGCTTCACAATGGGGTAGCTGTCCCCGATGAGAAGAGAGTACTCTCCAAGAGTGTTCCTCGACACCCACGTAGCATCACGGGGGTCGAACTCGGCGCCGTTCATCTGGTACACGTGGCATCCTAGATCTGGATACATGGTGACGTACATAGGCAAGGTCCATGCATAATAATGTTGTGATCAAACATGGTGGTAAGTAATACTGTGCAGCAAATAGTACTACTCCGGTATAGAGGAAGTAAAATAACCGGCTTATTATATATAGCCACTCTTGGCTACATGGATGAGATAGTAAGACATGGAAAACCAAAAATGGTGGCAGCTAGTGTGGGTTCAAGTCTTCAAGAGCCTCGCTAGCTATACGCGTCCTCCAAGGTAAAAAGTACTCCTACTAGTACTAGTACTAAGTATACTACTAGTACAACAATGAAAGAGAAGGCGAGAGGGTTAAAAAAATGAAATACCTGGGTAGATGGTGACGGTCTGATCGTGGTAGATTGTGTGACCATGTTGCACATCAGTGGTACCCTGGGTAACGACTGCTAAGATAGTTGATCCCAATATGCCAAAGTCAGCTACAAGGTTCCAGGTTAGACCGAATCGCGGATGCAAATGCACATCCAGGATCGGCGATCTTATTTTGATCGGGGGATGACTGGTCCCTGCAAAATAATGGAGTACCGTTAGGGATGCAAATGATGGTTTGTGGTTTCCATTTGTAATCTCCCATACCGTAGGATGGCAACCAGATGAAACAAGTCCCCTGGCTTGTCACTGCGAATATGCGGACTAGATGGCGCACGACATCTTCGAACGTGTAGGGGTACAAATCTGCCATCGCCAACATGCGCCAGCCTCTGCCGTTACTGCGTCTTGCATTGATGGAAATCCTTATGTCGAATACCGCGATAAGATAGTAATCGTCGTAGCCGCGTCGCTTTGTCGGCGGGTCCGCAATTGCTATCTTCTTCAATCTCATGTAGGCATCATCATACGTATTCAAGCCCAGCCAGTCCGGAAGGCCGATCCCAATGGTGGAGAAGGGGTCTACCGAAACGGCCGCACTGTTGTGGATGTTGTGCAAAATGATGGTGGTATCCGGCCGGAGGTATGCAAGCCAATCTTTGTTGGCACCGACCCAGACCTATATATAAGACGGTGGGCAGCGGAGAAATTACGGGATGGAAATGGAATAACTAAGTACTACATGATCAAACTCCATTATTGACCTGCTCATCGGACAAAATCCGACTACCTCTCAATGTCGGCAACTCTAGCGGAGTCAACGTGCAACAATGGCCAGGGAGCGGTGGACTGTTCGAAGGATTGTCCCATAGAAGAACCTTCTCCTCGAGGACGCATGGAAGACCAACAAGCATGGCCTTTTCCCAAGCCTTTTTAAGCAGCGTCTTGAAAAAGTTGGTGCAGGAAGCACCGAGTCTTGCGGTGGTGAGGACGTCGGAGCGGCGTGCGATTTCTCCCAGAGGATCGTCGTCCAAGGTGTCCCAGCCCCGACGAGGAGGAGAACCGCCTGACGAATCCATGGGAGTAGCAACAAACTGCCTTCTCTTCGGGGGGAGGGGAACTGGCGAGGAGGAGATAAGAGCGTAGTAACCGCAGGGCCTCGTCCCTTCCAACTATAGATCGTTCCTCAGCGAAGGGGTGAGGCTATTATATACTACTAGTACTAGCATTATGGAACGTTATGGGATTGCATTATACTGTAAATAATAGCACTAGTAAGAAAATTTTGGCACTAGGTAGTAGTTTTTGGCGTGGATTAAGAAATTTTGGTTATGTTTTTGCCATTTTTTGTACACGCCAACTAGTGTCAAAAAATGTCTTACATTATGTGACGGAGGAGTACGTACTCGTACTGTAGCAGTACTAGTACTACTTTTCTCAACTAGTAGTGCAATGTACTGTACTTCTAGTCTAGTCTAGTATAGTGCACCAGTTTTGAACTCTTGAATCTCAGGGCCAAGGAGCTACAGTTGGAAGTGGAGGGTACTACTGTTCTCTAGAACCATCGCTGTACTATCAATGCAGGGGAAGTACAGCTGCGTAGTGGCCTAGTGGGTACTCTTGGTGCTATATTCAGCCGCTCCTCTCATGTAGGAGTAGCTAGCCTACTCAGCCGCTCCTCTCATGCACACACTAGCAGCCTGTTTATCAGCGACTGTTACTGCGGGGGCAGAACATTTGAGTTATTTGATACAGCGAGACTAGGCTTTTCGCTTCCATTTGTGGAGGTGTAATGGATCTCGTCGAACTTTGTTAGTAGTAGTTCCTTGTTTATGAATGAGATGAAGCAAAGCTTTTGCCTCCGTTTAAAAAAAAGATGTCAAGAGGAATTTCTTTTATAGTAGAGCCGATAATGGAGTGAAGTCCATGCATACAACGCCACAAGCTATAGAGTAGTAGTAGAGCACTTTACGTACGGAGCCATATTGCACAGTTCCCAATGCCCCGCCAGGCTTTTCCGGCTCCTTGGGTTTAATTGGGAGGCGCTAGTTTAAATATGCTACTAGCTGATGAGGAAGCTGCAAGCAAGGTGCGGCTAGGGCGAGCACGCGAGCCACGAGATGCTAGGAAGGAAAACCCGTTCACGTGGCTAGGCTGTCCAGTGCACCCAGATTGTGGGGCCGCACGTCCGTTCGACTTCAAAACTCAAACTACCCGTGTAAAATATGTCTCGCAGCGAAGTGTAGTAGTACTATTTAAAAAAAGGCCGCCATGCGTTCGGCCGGGATCGAACCCACAAAACGAGGTATACACTCCCACGACCACTAGTAGTACTCATTGGAGTACAACGCAACCTAAAATCGCCTTTTGTCGCTAGTAGTACATACATTGTTCCTTACAAGAAACCCCTAATAATGCAAGAAACCACTAAAATGCCAAGAAACTACTACCACTTGCATACGTGGCAGACTTAAGATAAGACTACCTTATCAACCATTGTACATGCTCTTACCAACAAAAATCCTCGAGTGACCTCCTACCTCCGGCCCGTCCACCTAGTCATCCTCGGCCACGGGACGCAGCTACCGCCGCCAGCAGAAGGCGAGGTCAAAACCACTGGCGGTGCGGAGCCCATGTTGCGGCAGCCCAGATGCCAGCTTCGTCCGGCGCTCGTGGCCGCTAGCTAGCCAAGATAGCTCCATCCAACTACTTGTCTGCAAGGTTTGCTAGCTAGATTGGCACGACAGCACGCGGCTTGCTCGCGCGCGCCGCGCTCAGGCCAGCCATCTGGCTCGAGCGAAGTCCAGCGCGGCAGCTTGCTCGCTCATGAGTCATGCTCGGGCCAGCCTGCCAACCCGTGCGGAGGCCAGCGCGGCGTCCGGCCCGTACGGCGGAGCGGCGGCCAACTCGCTCATCACCGGTGCCACCAACGAACACGCTTGAGTACTGTTTGAAGTAATGTTCAGGAAAAATAATGATTTGAGGGGGAATAACAGGATAGAAGATCAGATGTGGGTCCCTCATGTCAACGGTCAAACAAAATGTGTTGGTTTAAGTTGCCTCATCAGCACGGACGTGTGGGCCAACCCTGTCATAAATGGGTTTAAATGAACCTAATCGGTAGGAGTACTAGGTAGTAGTTTTTGGCGTGGATTAAGAAATTTTGGGTATGTTTTGCTATTTTTTGTACAATAGATTCTTCCTAGGGCTGGTTGAAAGTGGTAGTTTTTTGTTAAATACTCTACATATTGTAAGTAGGAGTGAAAGTTAAGCTTTGGAAGCCAATAAGCAAGGCTAGTTACATAGTGCATATGTGTACATGATTGAAAGTAAATATCAACCATGAGTGACTAATATCTTGATGGAAAACTCGAAACTATGGAATACTAGGAAAAAATGCATGGTTGGAAATACTAGCAATGTTCATGTCTGTTGCAACGAATCAGAATTATAATAATACTTATTCACAAACTAATTTTGATATACATATGTTTCAATTAGAATATATTCCTTGGGCTGCTTTGGCGAGGTCAGGGAGGGATGTGGTTGGTTTTAAGATACTAATTATGGGTTTTTCTGCAAATTGGTAGACAAGTGGGATGTTGGTGAGAAAAGGCAACATCTTACCTCACAATCGTTAGATGTAGATCTAATGGTCAGAAACGACGGATGGCAGACACACCAGCATCACCAACTTAGTCTTGTGTAGGAGTACTAGCAAGATCCGTGCATTGCACGGAACATCAAGATGCATTTTTTTATAAAACACTTGTTGTGATTGACCCTTGCGGGAGTAATCCCATGTGTAAAAACTAATGATATCTCGAGAAATATGAGATAAGGTGAAGAGGAGTGGGGTGTGGTTGTGGTTGGTGGTCGGACTAAGCGGAGGCATGGGGATTGACGACGCCGGCAGCGGCCACCAGGCCAGTTTGTTCCAGAGGCTTCCTTTCTTAATTGCTCAACAATGAGGTTTGTTGGAGATAGGGATGAACGAGGGAAGGCCTTGTCTGCAAATGTGGAGAGGGGTGCGGGTATCTTTTAGTTTAATTTCCATCCGTCAGATATAGATCAGACGGTCTATATTGCAAGATGGCACACATACCATCATCACCACCTCGTTTTTTATAAGAGAAGAAATATAAGTATGGAGATACAAACGTATTATCGATACTTGCTTCCGTAAACTAGCATCTACATTCTATTCAACGCCTCGGCATGTGGGGCCTTAGCACAATGACTTCTCGACTGTGTAAAACAAAGATTTTCCCGTCGCCGACAAGGAGGGGGTGACCGCGGCACGGTTTTTGGCTTGCTCTAGTCCTAGTAGTCATACTAGGTGGTCTAAGCACGTGTAGATTTATTCTTTTTCACGTCTTGTGTTTGCCGTACTGCCACGACTGTTGATGAATAGACGGTAAGTTATCCACGGGGAAACCCTTGATGAGCGTGTTTGCGAGAGAGAGAGAGAGACAGTGTGCGTGTGTGATATGTTAGAGACTGAGGCAATGCTAACAGATTCTTTGTGTCTATGTGTGTGGAGGATAGAGAGAGACATGTACATGGGGCTTTGTGTTGTGTAATGTGGATACACATATACATAATTAGAGACTGAGTGTGTGAGATACACATGCGGACATGGGGAGAGATGAGGATCCAGATAAATGGGTGTTTGTGTGTGTTTGTGTATGTTTGTGCACGCGTTTGTGTGTGAGAGGGAGAGAGTGTACGTGGAGTAGAGAGACAACTGATGATGTAAACCTAGTATAAGGGAAGGGGGAATGGTGTGACATGTGTGGTAGCGGGATAGCACGGGTGCGGGCTGGGGGAGCAGACTATTTGGAAGAGACATCGAGTGTGCGTGTGGGAGAGGGGTGGGAGAGCGAGAGAAAGAGAGAGCTAGCGCCGGAGAGAGAGAGAGAGAGAGAGAGAGAGAGGAAGAGAGGGGGCGAGAGGGGTCGTTTGTGTCCATAAATGGCGTATAGATAGGGAGACAATGTTGATGTTGTCTGAAATTGGCCTATGAACGGAGACGCAAGGGAAGCGAGTCATCGTGTGTGTGATAGGGACTTCATGAGAGATCTAGAATAGATGTTGTATAGAACAATGTGCGAAATCGAGAACGATTATACATTAGGGAGGTATGCAAAGAGTCACGACATATATGTATGCAGGGAAGGAGCTGGGGCGGTTCCGCATGTGGGAGAGATAGAAAGAGGAGAGTGGTGCACAAGGAGACAAAGTGTGCTTGTTTGCAGTGGGGGTGGTGTGTGAGGTGAGTGCGCGAGAACCACATAACTAGGGAGATAGACGTTTGGGGGCGACGTTTTGTGTGTATGGGAAATATACACTCTACATAGTGCATGTGCTTGGGTAAGAGAGATAGCGGGAGACCTAGAGAGTGAGGGAAGAGATGTGTGCATGCCCGAGAGACAAAGTGATAGAGACCTATGTTGGGGTCCGGACTTTACAAGAGAGAGGGGTGTTAATGTGCTCGTGTGTTGGTGTTTGGGGGAGAGAACGACTTCTCTATGTGTGTGTGTGTGTCTGGTGGTGGTGGTGGGGGGGGGGGTTGACTTCAGATAAAGAATGAGGTGTCTGTATTTGAGGGACTTTAGCGTAATTGAGATATTGTGCACTCATGGTTGATCCATTTGTTTCACAGTTTGTACTATGAGATAACGATACTTTTGAACATGCGTGATATACTTGATGTACCAGAATTACAAACCTAAGATTGGAATTTTGGAATTCGACTCCATCATTAGCTTTTGTAATTCATTTAAACGGAGGTACATTTTTTAAGCCGGGATTTCGTGATTTCAAATTCATATATCGAACCTAGAGATATACACATGTGGGCATGTTCAAACTTTATAATCATCCACTTTATTCATACACATACACATTTTTTGCTTTTGTCATCATATTTAGGATAAACACATTTGGAATTTCATTTGAATTGGACCATATGATGGTATTTTCTTGTAGTAGCTCAATGATCCATATTTGAATTGAATGCACAATCTAAGTTTCGAGTTGGAGACATTGATTTTCAAAACTTGCACATTTTTCTGCGTGCAAAACAAACAAATTGTCATCCATGATATCATAGTTGGTCATACGAGAGAAGAATACTTATAATTTTAGGCGCCAAAAGCTTTCAAACTTCCCCCTCACATCAAAATATCACGCACCCGAAAGTTTAGCCCTGCGATATTCCTGTTTTACCCCTGCCACATGAACGGAAAAGGGCTGCTTTGGTAACTCCATTGTTTTCCCCTCTTTACCCCCAACATTCTTCCCTAGAGCCCCTCCCCTTCCCCTCCCCAACCCCCCAACCACGGCAAGCCACCGAATCTAGTCCTCCGCCGCAACGGTGGACCTCACACCCCGCCGGATCTACCTTCCGCACCTTGGAAGCCCCAACTGCCAACTCACCACTTCACCGGAGCCACTTCAGCGACTAGCTTGTCCACCGCTCCAGATCTCCTTGACCGCCATCATGGTCCACCGCACCGGATTTGCTTAACCGGCGCCCTCCACCACAGCGTAAGCCCTTCACTGACTCCCTCGTCCGCCCCTTCTCTGGACCTTCATACAAGCCCTCGTCCGACGCAACAAATCCGCCTCACCGAAAGCACTATACAACGCGCCCGCCGAAGCCTTCATCCACTGCACCGGACCCGCTCCATGGACGCCATATTCAATTCCACAGGCCCTGCTTTACCAACGCCGCAGCCTCATCAGGTTATTTCGATTTGTACTCCTTCAGTTTTTCTCTTTATCATGCAACTGTTCACTTACCACAGATGAGCTTTCTTGTATGTCGACAGGCGCCGCAACCGTAGCACCGGACCAGCTTCAGCGACGAAGATAGCCGGCCCAAACTCAACCGCAACACGAGCACCATCGACGATCCTTAGGTATCAAGTATGACAACTATACTCATATGCCGTCGAGAATCAAGTACTATTATCCAACGGCCGGCGCCTATGTTCACTTTCCTAGCATAAGCACCGCACCTTTGAATTTCTTCAGGGAATCATTCAGTTTTTCATGAGATGCGTTATTCTGGTTGCACCTGTAGGTCCATACTTCTGGTAGTGAACATGTTACATGTGTTAAATTACATACCAGTGCACATATAGTTAATATGCTTTAGTTTTGTTCTGATGCCACCTGTTGGTTCCATCAGACTGCTTAATGTTCTCTATGCTTAATTACACATCAGCAAACTAGCATGTGGTTCCGCTGCTTTTTGTTCGTTTACCCTACATTTTCTGATGCTAGCTATTACATCACTGCTCTGATCCTCTGTTCATTACTTGTTTGTGTGTTCTTGGTCTTCCCAAGTTGCATGACTAATTTGATGCTTCTATTAATTATGGAGCTGCCAACCCCATCAAGCAAAATATTTGTTATTTTGGTGCTGGCACCTCGAACAAGCATAAAAATAGAGGGAAGTAGATATATTGTCGTGTATGCACACACCCTTCTTTCATTAGTTTAGATGAACCATTGATGATAAATTCGGACCAGTGCATGTGAATTAAATTAGTTTTACCTAAATAGATGGTGCAGAATAAACTACAACAACTAGATTTGCAACCACGAGATGCTGACGATATCTTCAAAGAACATTGAAACAGCAGCTAGGCTTCACAGCAACATATGGTAAGCTAGTGTGTTTTAGTACATGTTAAATGTAATGCGAGTGGGCTGCTTTCTTGGCTTGTGCACTCAACGTGTAATCCTACCGAATTACAAATAGTTCAGTTGTCTGCTTTGCTGTATTGCTTGATTCGAATGCTTGTTTGTTGTTACGTTATACCTGAGTTGGCCAATATGCCAGCAGTGCCTGCTGTACTATCGTAAAGAAATGCATGCCTATTTCATTTGAGTCCTTGACTTTTCCTCTCAACTTCATCACAAGACTGTCTTCGTAGTTTATATGAGGCCACACTGTTAAGTGCTTTCTCAGATTATTTCAACTGCTTAGATGCCTTGGCAACTTAAATATAGCGGTTGTACACTCCCTTTCAACTTTCATCTTACCATTTTAATTTCTTTTCGGCTGATGCTGCTTCAAACCATTTAAATATAGTTTGCCATGCTCGGCAATAATTCGTCCGTCGTTTACCATGTAAGCTTACTGCCTGGATCATACAATAACTATCTCTTACTTATGTCCAGCGGAAACCTTTCAGGATGCCATTCAAACTAGGACACAATGTACAACCCCAGAATCTATTTGCGGAAGAACTGCGCCATCCATGTTACCAGATGGTAGCAGTTCAGAGGCAACACAGCCAGAGAGCAGTCTGAGCACATATATTATAGTGCTTCAGGCTCTACTAGAGGCAGAAAGAGATGGTGTGGCTGCCATGAATGAGGTAATCTTTATCTTGAGGCTGGAAATTACGGAATTAGCGGCACGCATTATGCAAGCAACCCAAGAATTGGAGGAAGTAAGAATGTTGCATTTGAAGACGGAGGAGGTCCTGCTGTTTCTTCTTTAGATACCAGTTGAAATTGTCATTAGATTATTGTACTTCCATGTTGTGTCATGTGTCTGAATGGATTATGTTGCAAGACCCCCTATGTTGTCCGGAATTCCATGTTGTCCATGTGTTGCAATGATCCGAATTTTTAGGCGAGGTAATCCTCAGTACTTGTATGATTGACATAAGGTGAACTGTTTTTCGTGTGAGCATATTGTATTGGATGAAATAACTGTTCGAATCAGAGTGTATCCAACCTACTAAATTCAAAGATCACGGTATTTCTAAATCATAATCATATATAAAGGTGGAATAAATCTTTGTTGTGGTTTTGAAGAAATAAATAACAAAACGTATAATTATCTGTGGATATTCGTAATCGAATACAAACTGGATTTGAATTTAGTTTGCCAGGTCCCAGGGCAAACGTGAATGCTAATTCTCCCAAGTTTTGAATGAAGCGGCTAAACACCCACTATAATTTGTGGGCTGCCCGAAGCAAGTGTTTGCGAGATGGAAATTACTGTCTACCCCTGACACTTGACATCCTTATCGACCGGATTTACACTGCTGTCGATAGGGGTAGACTAGTAACTTCAATCAGACGTGACATGGTGGCCTCTGAGCCCATTCAGACACGGTGGGCGCCAAACGTGGGCGCCAAAACACATTTGGATTCAAGCTCGTCCGAAAGACATGTGTCTGTTCCTCCATTTCCCCATTCATACACGGTGGGCGGCAAAACAAAATCTCCTCGTCCAAAATCGATGTAGGCTAATATTTTAAATAGGGGCAGATGTGTAACTTCCATCAGACGTGACACAACCGCCCTACCTGTCAGCCCCGTTCATACACCATGGGCGCCAACAGTGGGCGGAAAAACACCCTCTCCTCACCCGAAATAGTTACCGGCAAATATTTGGGAGATGCGAGATTACAGTCCTATCCCCAACCGACGCGATGTCTGATATTTTAAACGGGGGATAAGTTTGTAACTTTCCCCCATTTCCGAGAAGCGCGTCCCAAAGTTTGAGATCGCCCCCCTCCCCTCCATTTCCCCATTCATACACCGTCAGCGGCACGACAACCTCCGCACTGCGGCCAGCCTCCTCCTTCCGCCACCCCATCCTCCACCTTGCCGGAGCCGCTACCCCTACCCCCTCGTCCACTGCAAGAGATGGACGTCTCTCATCCACGGCGCTGGACCAGGATCCTTTCATCGCCTCCTCTCGCTTCATCGGCGCCGTCGTCCACCTTGCCGTTGCCACTCCTACGACCGCCTCGTCCACGGCAACAGGATATATCCCCCGACCCGGCCGTCTGCCGTCTAAAGTCTTCTTCCCCGCCGCCGACAGCCATCGCACCCGCAGCACCCTCAACGTATCAGCATAGGCCTACACGGCATCGCAAGAGAGGTGGTACTCTTCCATATGTGCTTAAGTTATTAATCTCACCCGGAAAATAGATCGTAATTTGTTTACTGTACTTTTCTTGTCCGTACCAAATCATAGTGGCTAGTTGAAAGCAAACATTGGTTGCAAGTAGCTTTATCCGGTTTGCACCTTCAGATCCGCCATGGCACGGGCACTATACTCGTAAAGCTTATGGTTTCCCCCCTTTATATTCACTACCATGATCGTAGGTGCTTCGTGTCGTGCTAGCACTGCTCCTCAAGACCTCAACCCAAAGCTTACGTGTTCAAATACGAATCTGACATGATGCTCATATCACTAAAACAGAGAATGTTTAATTAGTCACCTAATGTTCCTATATTCGTTTTGAAAAGCATGTGCGCCACCCACTGGTCCAGCTAGTTCCACTTTCCTGATTTTTTCTCTTGATGCTTAGGGTTTTCCCCTTTTATCTACTCTACTATGATCTCCGTAGGTGCTTTCTGTCATACTAGCATTACTCCACCCTTCAAGATAAACAACACAACATCCAGAATTCGAAAGCTAAGTTGTTCAAATATGATTGTGATATGATATTGATATTAGTTAACCGACACATTTAATTGGTTAGCTAAAGGTCCCACTTGAGTTTCCAAATGCATGTCATGACATATAGAGAGACAACATAATTGCATTTCTTTTTCACTTGTTGTCCGTACTTTCTTGTCCATACCAAATCTTAGTTGTTATTTCAAAGCAAACATCAGTTGCTAACTACCCTTTGCGTGGTTTGCAGCTTCAGATATGCCATCCCACTACCACGGTCAACACTGTACTGATCATGCTTATGTTTTCCCCATTTTATGATGACCACAATCAGCCTACGCGGTTCGTGTCATAATAGCACTGCTCCACCCATCGAGCTAAACAAGCTTAGTTGTACAAATTCATATATGATATTATTGCTGATATTAGTAAAACTGAGAGATGTTTAATTGGTTAGCTAAATGTTCCTACTTTAGTTTCGAAATGCATGTGAGCCACATATGGAGAGACCGGAAAGAATTGTATTTCTCTGTGCGCTCTGGTTCATCATGGGTGGCCAACCGACATTGTATTGAAACACTTGTAATATCTTCAATCTGCTTGCTCTTCTGCTCTGCTTTAAGATGATACTCTTCTCTTGTGGTCGACTAGTCAGGTTGAGTTGTTCTCCCTTAGTATATTTTGAATCTGTCAGGTCAGGTCGACTTGTTCTTCTTTACTATATGTTGAAGCTATCATCTACGAAGTGTCATCACTTCTAGAGCTCTCATATTTTGAGGAGTAGTCCACATTATATTCATGCACACAACAAATTACAACATGCATGGCATCTTTTAAAAGAATTGCAAAGATAGCACAAAGGGGTTTACAGGGAGGCAGTATTGGATTAGAATAACTTTCTGCATTACAAAGAAAATCTCACTTGTTTTTATGTTTTCATGCATGTCAGATATTGAACATTATCAAAATGAATATGAGAATGGGCGCACGAGAGGAATATTGCGGAACGATCCACTGGCTAACAAACTTGGCATGGTGGAGGATGGCCTATCTTATTCACCCATCAAGGTGCTTGCTCTAACTCTGCAAAGTTGTATTGGCCGCACATATTTTGCATCTGGCCTCTTGCATTTCTTCTACTTTGTTACACCATCTGCTTAGTTTAAGCATCATATATGAGTATATGCCATAACTATCCATTTTCTGTACCTATTCCATGTGTCGTCACATTATGTTTTTCCAGTCAAATGTTGTTCTTTCGTGATAGATGTCCAAAAGGAAGAGGGTGAGTGCAGATCCTCAAGGAGTACAAACTAGGTATTTGGAAAAGGTAGTGGTACCTGTTAAATCAGATAGATCAGCAGCCACAGAAAACACAGGCCCAACTGTACCACACTTTACCCCTACTCTAGTGGCCAAACCCCTATTAGATCTGTTGGGAGCCCAGCGTCAGGTACTGTCTATGATATCAATTCAAAATTTGAACTCCTAAATTTCTACTTGTGCCTTACCTTCTCTCTTGTATGAAAACTAATTTTAGATGAATCTCCTTGCTCAAAGGATCATACGATCTCAAAACAATAATGGGCTCTACATTGCTCTTGTCAGTACCTCTCTCCCTTTTGCCTTGTAACTCTGTACTTAATTAATTGCTATTTGATTATGTATCATCAATCTACACCTTAGCTTCATTATCCTCTGTTTCTTCCAATATTGTTTGATCTATATTTACTCTTTGCAAAATGTAGAATAATTGTAACGCTTATAAAGAATTTTCTTTGGGGAATTTATTGAATTATCCTTCCATCAACATGGAGAAGGGCTTTGTCCAGCCCGTGTTAACATGTAATGTAAGTTCATCCTTCTCAAGCCTTCAAACTTTGTTCTAGTATATATTTGGATAGGCATAATTGCCTCCACTGCTGTTTGCTTTGCTGTTTACATCTGATTGGATGTTTGCAACAACTACCAGTTTCAAATTGTAGTTGTAAAAACATGTTCCTTATGCAGAACAGATCCATTTATTTGCTTATATAATTGTGAAACCTGTTACATGTCTCCTTGTTTCTCTTTCAGAGTCGTATCTCTTACGCCAGGCAGAACTTTAGGGAAGATAGTAAGCCAAACCATCTTGAGGACAGCGAGATGACCCCATGGTCCTGTCTTGATGAAGACAGTGAGTTGAAGCTACTCACCAGCAGGTGTGAGACGCTCTGTGCATTCGCTACCTCAATCAGTTCGACTTCTTCAGTCTCAACTTAAAGCGGAAAGGCTTGCTTTAGCTCAGCTCCGACTTGAAGTCAAAGATGCAATGAAGATGTCAGAGGACTGTCGTGCGTACCATCATGCCTTAAATATAGTGTTGATGCATCTATCGTTAACACAACTAAGGTCTACTCAGCTTCTTCAGCTATTTGGGGGGCCCGACCTGGCCAGGCCTAGTGCCTTCTGAAGTGCTCTCAGTTTTGTATATTCTTTTGTCAGCGCGTTTATTTGCACTGGTGGCGAAGTTTGATGCCCAGTGGATGTAATATGTGTGATAGCCGTGATAGCCTAGCGTAAGTTGCTTGCTTATTTATTTCCTTGTTGTCTTGTTTATTTGTTTGCTTGTAGTCATTGCAGTTCTTTTTCCGCGGTTTGCTAGTGGCTGCAATAACCTATTTTTTAAAACTAGGCCACAACAACCATGGGCTAATATTTACTGTAGTGACATTAGGCCTCCTACGGGCCGTAGAAACAGTGGGCCTTCTACGGGCCATTGAAACAATGAGCCTTCTACGAGCCGTATCATCAATGGGCCTTATACGGCAGTATGATCGATTGGCCAAACATGGGCCAATAACAGGCCGCATTATGGCCGTAAACGGGCTAGAGTTGGAATTGTTTGTTCATGGGCTGACCATAACGGGCCATCGTTAATAGGCCGTATTTCATGACGCTATCAAAACGGTCCAACATGTTAACGGACCACAAACGGGCCGACTGTAACCACGGGCTGAATTTGGCCCATAAGCAGAAAATGACAGTACCGGGCCGTAAGTAAACGAATGCTGGAAATGAGCCCAAGAATAAATGGGCTCTGAGAAGGCCGTAAGAAAACATGGGCTGGAAACGGCCGAACGGAATAACGGGCCGTTAATGGGGTATAAAGTGATACACTGTTCATTACGGGACAGTTTCACCACAGGCTGTTAATGGGTGTAAAGTAATACACTGTTCATTACGGGCCAGTTTCACCACGGGCCGTTAATAGGCCAAGAGTTACATAGGGCCTCATATGGGCCGAAAGACGTCATGGTCCATACATGGGCCAGAAGTGAAAACGGGCTAGAATCATATTGGGTGGCCCAGATGACGCTACTGGGCCTAATTCGGATAGGGCGTAACGGGCCTTGGGTTAGCGGGCTGTAAATGGGCTATATGCAAACATGCCGTTAACAGGCTTTACATGGGCCGACCCTCCACCTTTTGACCAAGTCAAAACGGTTCGGCCTTTTCACAGGAATGTGCCTCTATTGGGCCGTGCCACGTATCGATGTATCATAGGCGCCTTCTGTCCAATGAGTGGATGACATCTGTCCCAACGGTGAGCCGACATGTGTTTCCTCCAGCCAATGATGATTTTACACATGGAAAATCCCCATTGGTCGGGGCTATTAACGGGTTATCGGATACAAAACCCGACCCGATAGCTTAACGGCGTTCCGTTACGGTGGATGCCATGTGTCGGTCACCCTTGACGAAAGAACTTCTGTGACGCGCGATTTATCGTCATGGAAGTGGACACTTGGTAATGTCATGGAACACTTCTACGACAACACAGGTATGACTATCTTGATTCTGTCATAAATTTGTCATGGATGTACATGCATGACAAAAAACGCGACCTACTGTGACAAACACGTATCATCACGGAAGTGTATTTTTTTTGTAGTGTATCGAACTATATGTCGGCCTCTTTAGTTCGTCATTTCCTGATATCAACTAATTAGTAACTCCTTTATTCATTTTCTTTGCCGGCGAGCAGGGCTTGGAAAAATTTCAGGAAAGAGGTTCCACGCGAATGGAAAAAGGGTTGTATTTGTATCGACCCCAAGGTATCATTAATTAAGTAGTACTAGCTAGCTACCATCTCTTTAATTATAGTTTCAATACCATTAAATATCATGCTTGATTAATTCTTATCTAATTGAATTTTATTCTCGTAAAGTGCATGAAGTAGTTGTCGGGGAATGATCTATGTGCATACTATGTTTGCGAGAATATTCACATGATGGCGTCTGAAAGGAGCAGAGATGATAGACAGCAATGGGTACGTTTGCCAGAGCACTATTCACAATTTTTACATCATTATCGATATCTAATATATATATATACACACATAACTAAAACATGCATATTTGATCTCCTTCTTTAAAGTTCAAGGACGTTCGGGAGAAGCTCCTACCAACGGCTCCCGTACGAGCAATTCAAGAAGAAATAGCGAGATTTTTGCTCGACCAGATCATAGATCCCATAGGAGAATTCCATTACCCGCTACCACCGCAGTAATGCCCCCATGCAGGAGAAAATGCATATACCAAACTGTATATATATACATGTGTATGTGTGAATGGTGGTGCGAGACATTCGATGATATATATATGTATATATGATCGGTTCTATGAGAAATTCTATTTATATATATGCATAACGTGTACAATATGTAGTATCGTAAAATACCAGCAAATGAAAAAGAATTAAATGGAAAACACAAAATTAAAGGAAAAAGAAATCATAAACCCAAAACCCCTAAACCTTTAGTACCGGTTGGTGTTACCAACCGTACTAAAGGTCTCCCAGCCCCTGACGCGGGCTCCTGCCACGTGGTGACCCTTTAGTGGTGGTTCATGCTGAACCAGGACTAAAGGGGGGACCTTTAGTCCCCACCCTTTGGTGCCAGTTGCAGAACCGGCACTAAAGGTCCTTACGAACCGGTGCTATAACCCGGTTCTGCACTAGTGTGAAGTTCTTTGTGTTGGATTGAATATTATAAATATGAATTTGCTTTGGTGTTATTTTAGTACGAACTCTAGGATAGATCGAACGGAAAGAATAGCTTTGTGTTATTTTAGTACGACTCTTGAATAGATCAAACGGAAAGAATAGCTTTGAGGTGGTTTCGTACCCTACAAACAATTCCGTCTTATATTCTCCGCTAGATAGGAACTTTGGAGTGATTCTTCATTGCACTTTGAGGGATGGTTATATGATCCAACTATATTAGCATTGTTGAGAGATTGCACTAGTGAAAGTACGCACCCTAGGCCTTATTTTCCATTATTGTAATACCGTTTGTGCTCCGTTTTACTATCTACTACCTTGCTGTTTTTTATTGTTCAAACTACAAAAACTCATATCTACTATCCATACTACACTTTTATCATCATCTCTTCACCGAACTAGTGCACCTATACAATTTTCCATTGTATTGGGTGTGTTGGGGACATAAGAGACTTCTTGTATTTGATTGCAGGGTTGCTTGAGAGAGACTATCTTCATCCTACGTCTCCAACGGATGGATAAACCTTAAGTCATCCACTTGAGGAAAATTGCTACTGTCCTACAAAACTCTGCGCTTGGAGGCCCAACACGTGTCTACAAGAATAAAGTTGCGTAGTAGATATCAATGACTCACATATCATATCGTCATGTCTCAAAACCATTACTAAGAATCAAGTTTATTTTGTTCAATGATCTTCATGAAAGTTTTTATTATATCCTCCTTGGATATCTATCACTTTGGGACTATTTTCGTATGTTGCTTTTGATAAGCTCAAACAAATATAAGTGAAGAACATGATCATAATTTTTTTTCTTTCTCTAAAAATAATCTAAGTGAAGCAAGAGAGAATTTCTAAAAATTTATGAACTCCCAAATAAATCTAAGTGAAGCATGAGAGTATTTCTTCAAAAAATAACAAAGCACACCGTGCTAAAAAGGATATAAGTGAAGCACTAGAGCAAATCGATGGCTCTAAAAATTTAAGTGAAGCATAGGAGCAAGCATAGCATAATTTTCAGCAAGGATTCAAAACATAAAACACAAAGCAAAACAAGTGAAGACTTCTATCTATCTATATATCTATCTGTCTATCTATCTATCTATACCTACCTATACTAATTACAGATTCCCTAAATATTTTCACGTTAATTAGAAATTAAGAGCCGTTCATCTTTTGTGGGACCGAATTATTACGGTGGAGATTTAATGATTGAAGGAGCTCCCACGTTTTTTTTCAACATAAAAGGAGCTCCACATTTTTCCTAGAAAAAAAACTAATTGACATTCCAATCTGGTCATTAGCAATCTGTAGCCCTTGGATGAATTAAATCATCTCTATCCTAAAAAAAAGAACTCATATAGTCGTCACGTGCACGCATAGGTCTCTTTGGCCGAACTATTTTCCAAAGCCACTGAAAGAAAAAAAATCTTAAGCCTTGCCTCTTCTTTCCTACGTGGAGGTCATCGTCCTCCTCTAGCGATCTCTAGCGTCGTTGCTCCGCCGTCTCCTCTGTTCTCCTTCTATGTCATCCACGACTCAAAATTCCACTCTGCAATCAACATCTTGATGAAATTTCTCCCATTACCCTCCTCTGTTATGTTTCCTATCCAATCTCTGAACCCCCTTGGTTTTAACTAACGTCATGTATTTTCAGAACAATTAGTAAAACAATTGTCAGCCGGAAGATGGTTGATGCACCGGAACAGATTGTGTACGGCCGGAAGGTTGAAGCTGATTGAGTGGTTGTGTTATCGTCGGAGAGGCTGCGGGGTGGATGGACTACCCTCGTGCATCCAGCATTTTGATTTTCGGTTTGTGATTTTTCTCGCCCTAGGCCGAGATGGCCGAATTTCGGTCGTTTTTAAAAATTTCGGCCGAAATTTGACCAAATTTTGACTGAAATTTGATTAAAATTTGACCAAAATTTCTCAAATTTGACCAATTTCGGCGGAAAATAGATTTCGCCCTAGGCCGAGATGGCCGAAATTCGGCCGAAATCCATTTTTTACGGCCGAATTTCAAAACCCTGCGTGCATCCACTATGGAGGTAGGTAATCCTTATCCTAAATTTTCCTTCTCTAAAATAAATCAGTTTTTCGATCTATAATTACAATCATACTCCTCACTAGATTATGATCCAAAGGAAGGGACTAGGGAAGGAGGTCTGATCTGCATCTCATCAGGGAGCACACCACAAAATCCTTTTAGTTGGGCCGCGTTCCTTCCGTCAGAACAGCTCACGCTGATGGTTACGTGCAGGCTTTAACGGTTTTTTCGTTTTACCTCAGTTAATTAATATTTATTGTTTGAGTGTTATCCAATGAAATTAGTTAATGTTTCTCATGGAGAGGATTTGGATGTTGTCTACTCCTTAATCAGAATTTAGAACTGTTCCAGTCCAATAATTTGGAATGCATGATGTACTTGACCTAAACAAAACTGAAACTACATTGTTTTGATTTTATATTCGATTTTATACAACAATATAAGGCTACAGATTAGTGATGCTAATATATAATAAAAACATATATTTTTCCGGTGACAGTTAACCTCTTCGTTTCTAACATCTAATCGTTGTTTATCTCTTCACTGTCAGCATATAACATAATTTGTCTTCTATTTATTTACTGTTTGCAATATTTTGTTACTGTTTGTAATTTCAGTTGACACAGAAAGCACTCTTTCGGCTAATTCCATAAACACGTGCTACTGAAAGTGACATTATTTTAGCTACATTGTTCACTTTGAATTGCATGAACTGGACTTCGTAGATGTCCACCATGCCCTCTTCTAAGTTTGCAGGGTACTCTGCACTAAATCATGATTAGTAGCTATGATATATAGTGCACCACACGAGCCTTGAAAATGACACATGACCTCGACAGCACGACTATTAGTGTTTATATGACATGGTTTCTCTATTATTTTGCATGGTTTTTTCTCTTCGGATATTTTTATTTTGACAGTAATTGATAGAAGCTCAGCCACTGTATTATCGACTAGGGGGAGAAAGTATCTACAAGTGCAGAAGCACGAGTTAAAAATAGAAACGTCAATCCCTAAACAAGAAAGTTGGGTGAACAAGGGATAAAACTCTACGTCTATCCAAGGGACTGATTGCACAATTGGAGAATTTTCCCAATTCCAGATACTCTGCACCAAGAAAGGCATGGATTTTTTCTAATGAGAAGCAATCTGGGGTGGGTCAAGGGCTTGATTCGATATCCTTCTAATGAGTTCATTCCAGATACGCTTCACCAAGATGGCATTGGATTCTTCAGATTTGGCATCCAGGGCACCAGACCTGGGTATTTAAGGCAGCTAAAGTGCCACATCCCTTGAGAAAGGGCAAAGGCGCACTGCTGATTCGAGAGCTTGGACAAGCATTGCACATCAATCCTCATGGGGCCTGCTGGAATTGAATATTTTTACGTGTAGTTCATTTTCTGTTTCAAATAATTCTTGAATTGCATCCTGCTCATTGCATATACTTTTACCTACAACTGGTCTGCTATAGTACAGTGGAAAATTTTAGATGCAGACTAGGGAAACAAGTTGCTGATGGAGGAAATTAGTCATTTTGGCATTACCTGCTTTTCTGTGATCTTTCGGGTTTTAGGTTTGTCCTCTAGGCTATCTGGAAACTTTGATCCTTTCACAATATTTTGTTGCATATTAATAATCTGCAATATGAATCCACATGGGCGGTTGCTATCCTTGCCCTGAAAACACAATATGTCTTTTGCATATCTTATAAGGTTTCAAGAAATAGGAATATCATGCTCTAAATATTTTTGGCAAGATGCATCTATACACAATAACTGGGTAGTCTATGTATTTATCGATAGATCTGCAATAAATTTAGTTGGACGGTTCTATATTTACCTATGTAGAAGTACTGTATAGAAATGTACGCTTTTTTAGTATTCATCAACTGAAACTAAATTAGTGAATGCATTTTCCGGGACTAATTTCCTCTTTACCGACATGTGGGCGGAACAAAGGTTCACTGGCAACACATGTCGGCGGCCACTTTCCTCACAAGGCAGTGACATCTCTCTGGTCCACTGATGCTCCCTCGATGTAGGTGGAATACCTACGCCTCACCGTTTCTGTATCTGGTAGATTCCCAGGATGCTCCCTCGATGTAGAGTCCTCTTGCTACCATCCTAAGACAAGATGCAAGCACCATCGTTCTGTATGCATGGAATATTTGAATCTCCTTTGTCTGAACTTCCTAATAGCCGCATGTTGACTGAAAGCACTCTAATTTTAGCTGAAACTATGTACGGCAGGTGCAGCTTTGACATGTTTTGACGGAATTACCAACCAAGATACATCAAGCAGCAGCGTAGTGTTTGGACTTTAATGAGGTCAGTTACGCCCATTAGAAACTACGATGGTAGAGAGATCAACCCGCGTTGGGGCACTCTGTCCATCCACAAATAATTTTTCTCTCCTGAGGTCCAATACTTTCCTCTACCAAAGTGAATCCAACTTATTTCTTGCTGTTTGGCAATGCAGTCTTAAGTGTCTGATGAATTATTAACTTGCAAAGACCTGATTTACTGAAGCTCATAATGGCAAAGCATAATAGGAAGGATTGTCATATACTTCCATGGAACCTTGCATGTAATCCGTGTAAGTATATACACAGTCTGTACATTTTGTTGATAATGCCGAACCAAGTCTCTCATGTATTTTATAAAACTGCATTTTTAGCCACTATTGCATTGATCTTCTTTAATAATTCGGATCACTGAGTATTGTAGAAGGTACAGTTTGCAGTAAAAATGCATTACAGTTTACAACTGGATGTCGAAGAATAACACAACAAATTAGAAGTTATATGCAGTTCTTCTTCTTTTCTTCTACCTTTACCTCACAGATTCTAATGATAATTGTTTTACCGTGAGTTTTTCTGGTGTAGGCGTTCCACCTACAATAGTTAATAAGATCTTAGTCATTTATGACAATTTGCTTCTGAAGATTTTTCGTAATTATCCGATTTACACATGAGATTATCCTTTTTTATGTCTATGTACCATGGTTTTAAATTGAGGGCTATGTCTCTTAGCGACGTACCTCTTCTAAACGCTATAGCGTGCTATTTAAAAACATGATATTTACTGAAAGGCTTCTGCCTTTTTCTTAATTCAGATATGTATCATTTTAATAGTTTCTTTGGTAGGATCTGCAAGTGCTTTATATAAGTCATGGATGAGCCCAAGCTGATCATAATCATTAAGTGTACAGAGCCTTTTATGGTTGTCTATTTTATAAATAATGAGTGCAATAACACTGGCAATCGTTAGATTTTGTCCTGTAAATCACTTAAAATAGAAGTGTGCCTATTTCTATCACATATTGAACTGAGGGGGTGTCAGTACCAACTATCAAATGCAGCTTATATATAAGCTTTTCCCAAAATTTAAAATACTACCAAGGTGACACTGCTACTTTATTGACATTTACTTTATATTCCTTACGTAGAACACATCCCATGCCTTGCAGGATCGGCTTCCACATATACTTCGGCCTACTATACTTTATTGTGGGGAACAAACAAATTGGAAAAGCACATGGCAAGCACCGTTATTTTTATTTGTTATAGTCATTATAACAAGACATTAATTCAAAGCTCCTGAGATATACTATTGTCGGTGGGATCAAACATGTCCTGTGTTACATGCCATATAATACAACTTCACACCACACGCTCTGCATCTTCAACAACTATGTACTCTTTCTGTTAATTCGTGGAATGGAATTATACTCTGTTAGAAATAATATATTCTTTAAATATGATAGTGGAGCAACAAAACCCCACTACCATTTGTTTAAATGCAGTTTCATAGGTTCACAACTATAATTATAGCTAACTAGCACAAGAGAGGCCCGCAACAAAAATATATATGACGAGAACTATGCATGCATTATTTTGGTTAAGAAACTAGAATTAAATATATATGACGAGAACTATACATGCATTATTTTTGTTTTAAAAAAACATAGAAAATCATCCTATTATGTGATTATAATAAAATGCATTAAATCCAACTAAAACGATTCATGAAATCATAGAATACATTGTTAGTTAAGGTATATAAGTTTTTGTCTGAGTTGATTAACAAAGAAGTTGTTGTAGCATTAAAATACTAACACCGATAGAAAATGCCAAAAAATATTGATTGCTCACACATCAAAGTGAGTAATACTAATTATTACAATTAATTTGTTATTCTTGAATGAACTAGCCCGTGCGGATGCGCGGGTTGACGACTAGTATATCTAATAACCCACAAGTATAGGGGATCGCAACAGTTTTCGAGGGTAGAGTATTCAACCCAAATTTATTGATTCGACACAAGGGGAGCCAAAGAATATTCTCAAGTATTAGCAGTTGAGTTGTCAATTCGACCACACCTGGATAACTTAGTATATGTAGTAAGGTATTTAGTAGCAAAGTAGTATGATAGTAATGGTAACAGTGGCAAAAGTAAAGATAGCAGCTTTGTAGTAATTGTAACAGTAGCAACCGAAAAGTAAATAAGCGAAGCACAATATGTGAAAAGCTCGTAGGCATTGGATTAGTGATGGATAATTATGTCGGAAGCGATTCCTCGTGTAATAACATAGGGTGACACAGAACTAGCTCCAGTTCATCAATGTAATGTAGGCATGTATTCCAAATATAGTCATACGTGCTTATGGAAAAGAACCTGCATGACATCTTTTGTCCTACCCTCCCGTGGCAGCGGGGTCCTAGTGGAAACTAAGGAATATTAAGGCCTCCTTTTAATAGAGAACCGGACCAAAGCATTAGCACTTAGTGAATACATGAACTCCTCAAACTACGGCCATCACCGAGAAGTATCCCAATTATTGTCACTTCGGCGTTGTCGGATCATAACACATAATAGGTGACTATAGACTTGCAAGATAGGATTAAGAACTAACATATATTCATGAAAACATAATAGGTTTAGATCTGAAATCATGGCACTAGAGCCCTAGTGACAAGCATTAAGCATAGCAAAGTCATAGCAACATCAATCTCAGAACATAGTGGATACTAGGGATCAAACCCTAACAAAACTAACTTGATTACATGGTAAATCTCATCCAACCCATCGCCGTCTAGCAAGCCTACGATGGAATTACTCACGCACGGCGATGAGCATCATGAAATTGGTGATGGAGGATGGTAGATGATGACGACGGCGATGAATCCCCCTCTCTGGAGCCCCGAACGGACTCCAGATCAGCCCTCCCAAGAGAGATTAGGGCTTGGCGGCGGCTCCGTATCGTAAAACGTGATGAAACTTTCTCTTTGATTTTTTTCTCCACGAAACGGAATATATGGAGTTGGAGTTGAGGTCGGTGGAGCATCAGGGGGCCCACGAGACAGGGGGCGTGCCCAGGGGGAGGGGGAGCACCCCCACCCTCGTGGACAAGGTGTGGGCCCCCTGACCTTGATTCTTCCGCCAGTATTTTTTTATATTTTTCAAAAGTTATCTCCGTGGATTTTCAGGTCATTCCGAGAACTTTTGTTTTGCACAATAAACAACACCATGGCAGTTCTGCTGAAAACAGCGTCAGTCCGGGTTAGTTTCATTCAAGTCATGCAAGTTAGAGTCCAAAACAAGGGCAAAAGTGTTTGGAAAAGTAGATACGTTGGAGACGTATCAACTCCCCCAAGCTTAAATCTTTGCTTGTACTCAAGCAATTCAGTTGATAAACTGAAAGTGATAAAGAAAAACTTTTACAAACTCTGTTTGCTCTTGTTGTTGTAAATATGCAAAGCCAGCATTCAAGTTTTCAGCAAAGATTATGAACTAACTATATTCACAATAACACTTAGGTCTCATATTTACTTATATCAATGGCATAATCAACTAGCGAGCAATAATAATAAAACTCGGACGACAACACTTTCTCAAAACAATCATAATATGATATAACAAAATGGTATCTCGCTAGCCCTTTCTGAGACCGCAAAACATAAATGCACACCTTTAAAGGTCAAGGACTGACTAAACATTATAATTTTTGGTAAAAGAGATCCAGTCAGTCGTACCCAATATAAACTAATAGTAATGCATGCAAATGACAGCGGTGCTCTCTAGCGGGTGCTTTTTAATAAGAGGGTGATGACTCAACATAAAAGTAAATAGATAGGCCCTTCGCAGAGGGAAGCAGGGATTTGAAGAGGTGCCAGAGCTCGATTTTGAAATAGAGATGAATAAAATTTTGAGCGGTATACTTTCACTATGAACACAACAACTATGAGATCTCGATATCTTCCATGCTACATACATTATAGGCGGTTCCCAAACAGAATGGTAAAGTTTATACTCCCCCACCACCAACAAGCATCAATCCATGGCTTGCTCGAAATAACGAGTGCCTCCAACTAGCAACAGCCTTGGGGGAGTTTTGTTTAATTATTTCGATTTGCTTTTGATCTTTTTTATCATGGTACTGGGCATCCCGGTTACGAGCCATTTTCTCATGAATGAGGAGCGGAGTCCACTCCCCTTTAGAATAACCCATCTAGCATGGAAGATACAGACAACCCTAGTTGAAACATGAGCTGCTCGAGCATACAAAACAGAATTGCATTTGAAGGTTTGGAGTTTGGCACATACAAATTTACTTGGAACGGCAGGTAGATACCACATATAGGAAGGTATGGTGGACTCATATGGAATAACTTTGGGGTTTATGGAATTTGGATGCACAAGAAGTATTTCTGTTTAGTACCGGTGAAGGCTAGCAAAGGACTGGGAGCAACCAACCGAGAGAGCGACAACAGTCATGAACATGCATTAAAATTAATCGTCATCGAGTGCAAGCATGAGTAGGATATAATCCACCATGAACATAAATATTGTGAAGGCTATGTTGATTTTATTTCAACTACATGCGTGAACATGTGTCAAGTCGAGTCACTCAATTCATTCAAAGGAGGCTACCACCCTATTATACCACATCACAACCATTTTCATAGCATGTTGGCACGCAAGGTAAACCATTATAAACTCATAGCTAATTAGTCATGGCATAAGCAACTATAATCTCTAAATGACATTGCAAACATGTTTATTCATAATAGGCTAAATCGGGAACGATGAACTCATCATATTTACAAAAACAAGAGAGTCGAGTTCATACCAGCTTCTCTCATCCCAATCAGTCCATCATATATCGTCATTATTGCCTTTCACTTGCACGACCGAACGGTGTGTATAATAATAATAGTGCACGTGCATTGGACTAAGCTGGAATATGCAAGCATTCAATTCAAGGGAGAAGACAAAGTAATATGGGCTCTAAGTTAAATCAACAATCATGCATATGAGATCCGCTAAACATATTCAATATGGTCTTCTACTCTTGACCCCCAAAGGAAAAAAAGAAATAAAACTATTTACACGGGAAAGCTCCCAACAAGTAAAAGAAATCTTTTTTGGGTTTTCATTTTAATTACTACTACAAGCATGGAAATTAAACTAAATAATTTTTTTGGTTTTTCATAAGGTTTATCAAACACACAAGAAGAAAGCTAGAAAAATAAATTAAACTAGCATGGATAGTACAATGAAAGAGTATGAGCACCGACAACTAGAATAATGTGTGAAATATGTACTCCCCCAAACATAGGATTTTGGCCTAAGTTGGTCTATGCCCAAGGATTGCGGCTACTCTCCCCTGTGTACTGAGGAGTGTCATTTGGATACCACTGGCTGGCGATCTCCTCCGGATCCCACTGATAACAGGATGGACGATAAGGGTCTAGTGGAGGTTCTGGTTCAGGCTCTGGAGCGGATGTCTAGCCTCGATGCGCGTACACAGCCTTCGGCAAGACAGGGTAATGACCTGCAGTTAAATCAAACAAAGAAGGCTCAAGTAGGGTAATAATCTCATTGTGTTTCTTATTAAATCTCAGGTCATACAGAAGCATCCTATCATCATTGTCAACAATAAACTCATGCGCTGCCATGCTCCTATAATCTAAAAAGCTAAGAGGCAGCAGAAATTTGCAATGAATAAAGCACAAGAACAAAACCTAATTGGACCAATGGAGGAGTCACATACCAAGCAACAATCTCCCAAAGAAGTTTTATGAATGGAGCTTTGAGCAAAGGGATTGAAAATCGCAGCAAAATGAGCTAGAACTCGTGCTTGAGCTGGATGGGGATTTTTTTGGGAGGAAGATGGAGTGTGTGGGTACAGGAATAAGTGGAGGGGGACCACCATGGGCCCACGAGGCAGGGGGCGCGCCCAGGGGGAGTGGGAGCGCCCTGGACCCTCGTGGCCAGGTGCTTGCCCCCCTGCTGTGTTCTCAGTGCCTAAAATCCTTAAATATTCCATAAAAAATCATACTAAATTTGCAGGGCATTTGGAGCACTTTTATTTTCGGGATATTTTTTATTGCATGGATAATTTAGAAAACAGACAGATAATACTATTTTTGCTTTATGTAATCTAAATAACAGAAAGTAAAAAGAAGGTACAGAAGGTTGTGCCTTCTAGTTTCATCCATCTCATGATCATCAAAAGGAATCCACTAACAAGGTTGATCAAGTCTTGTTGACGAACTCATTCCGAATAACATGGAACCTGAGAAATTTTGAATAACACTAGGTTACCTCAACGGGGATATGAACATCCCCAATAATAAGAATATCATACTTTTTCTTGACAGTAGGAAGAGGAAATTCAAAACCTCCAATAACAATAGTTGGAATTTTTCCAATAGAATTGATGCTATGAATTTGAGGTTGTTTCCTCGGAAAGTGTACCGTATGCTCATTACCATTAACATGAAAAGTCACATTGCCTTTGTTGCAATCGTAACAGCCCCTGCAGTATTCAAGAAGGGTCTACCAAGGATAATCGACATACTATCGTTCCCGGGAATATCAAGAATAACAAAGTCCATTAAGATAGTGATATTTGCAACCACAACAGGCATATCCTCACAAATATCGACAGGTATAGCGGTTGATTTATCAGCCATTTGCAAAGATATTTCAGTAGGTGTCAACTTATTTAATTCAAGTCTACAATATAAAGAGAAAGGCATAACACTAACACCGGCTCCAAGATAACATAAAGCAGTTTTAACATAGTTTCTTTTAATTGAGCATGGTATAGTTGGTACTCCTGGATCTCCAAGTTTCTTTGGTATTCCACCCTTAAAAGTATAATTAGCAAGCATGGTGGAAGTTTGAGCTTCCAGTATCTTTCTTTTATTTGTAATGATATCCTTCATATATTTAGCATAAGGATTTACTTTAAGCATATCAGTTAAGCGCATACGTAAGAAGATAGGTTGAATCATTTCAGCAAAGCGCTCAAAATCCTCATCGTCCTTTGTCTTGGATGGTTTAGGAGGAAAGGGCAAGGTTTTCTGAACCCATGGTTCTCTTTCTTTACCGTGCTTACTAGCAACAAAGTCTCTTTTATCATAACGTTCATTCTTTGATTGCGGGTTATCAAGATCAACAGCAGGTTCAATCTCTACATCATTATTATTGCTAGGTTGAGCATCAACATGAACATTATCATTAACATTATAACTAGGCTCATGTTCATCACCTGATTGTGTTTCAGCATCAGAAATAGAAATATCATTGGCATTCTCAGGTGTGTCTACAACAAGTTCACTAGAAGCATGCAAAGTCCTATCATTTTTATTTTTCTTATTTTTAGAAGGACTAGGTGCGTCTACATTATTTCTCTGAGAATCTTGCTCAATTCTCTTAAGGTGGCCTTCAGGATACAAAGGTTCCTGAGTCATTCTACCAGTTCTAGTAGCCACTCTAACAGCAAAGTCATGTTTATTATTTAATTCATCGAGCAAATCACTTTGAGCCTTAAGTACTTGCTCTGCTTGAGTGGTAACCATAGAAGCATGCTAATGAGTTTAAGTTCACCTTTAACTCTAGCCATATAATCACTCAAGCATCCTATCATGAAAGCATTACTCTTTAATTCTCTACCAACATAAGCATTAAAACTTTCTTGCCTAGCCATAAAGTCATCAAATTCATCCAAACATTGGCTATGAAATTTAGTAGACGGGATTTCAACCTTATCATATCTATAGAGAGAATTTACCTTTACTACCTGTGTCGGGTTATCAACACAATGTGTTTCTTCAACAGGCGGTATATTAAGACCATGTATTTCTTCAATAGGAGGTAAATTCTTAACATCTTCAGCGTTAATACCTTTTTCATTCATTGATTTCTTTGCCTCTTGCATATCTTCAGGACTGAGAAATAGAACACCTCTCTTCTTCGGAGTAGGTTTAGGAATAGGCTCAGGAGTTGGCTCAATTGGCTCAGGAATTGCCTCAGGAATTGGTTCAGGAGGAGTCCAATTATTTTCATTAGTCAACATATTATTCAATAACAATTCAGCTTGGTCGACTGTTCTTTCCCTAAAAACACAACCAACTGAACTATCCAAGTGGTCCTTGGAAGCATCGATTAGTCCATTATAAAAGATATCAAGTATTTCATTTTTCTTAAGAGGATGATCAGGCAAAGCATTAAGTAATTGTAGAAGCCTCCTTCAAGCTTGTGGGAGACTCTCTTCTTCGATTTTCACAAAATTATATATTTCTCGCAAGGCACCTTGTTTCTTATGAGCAGGGAA
This sequence comes from Triticum dicoccoides, assembly GCF_002162155.2. Lineage (NCBI taxonomy): Eukaryota > Viridiplantae > Streptophyta > Magnoliopsida > Poales > Poaceae > Triticum > Triticum dicoccoides. Next base: position 683,754,711 of record NC_041381.1, on the reverse strand, counting down.
ATAGTTAGCAGAGAAGTAATAAATCATATCTTGGGGACTACACACACAACCAGGATCAAGAGAATTAAACCAAGTTTTAGCATCACCCTTTAATGAGAATGGAAATATCTTAAGGATATAATAATAGTGAGACCTCTCATCATTAGTGACAGGGTGGCTATATCATTCAACTTGGTAAGATGTGCTACAATAGTTTTAGATTCATTGCCATAAAAAGGATCAAATTCAACCAAAGTAATTATCTCAAAGTTAACAGATAATTCATAATCCTTATCAGTAACAAAGATAGGTGAAGTAGCAAAAGCAGGGTCATATTTCATTCTAGCATTCAGATTTTTCTGTTTAAGTTTAGCTAGTAACTTTCTTAAGACTAGATCTATCATTGCAAGAAAAAAGATCTCTAGCAGTTTCTTCATCCATAACATAACCCTCAGGAACAACAGGTAATTCATACTTAGGGGGAGAACCTTCATCATCACTATCATCAATAATTTCATCTTCAATAATTTCATTCTCTCCAACCCTAGCAAGTTGTTCATCAAGATATTCACCTAATGGCATAGTAGTATCAAGCATAGAAGTAGTTTAATCATAAGTATCATGCATAGCAGAAGTGGCATCATCAATAACATGCGACATATTAGAATTTATAGCAGTAGCAGGTTTAGGTGTCGCAAGCTTACACAAAACAGAAGGAGAATCTAGTGTAGAGCTAGATGGAAGTTCCTTACCTCCCCTCGTAGTTGAGGGAAAAATCTTAGTTCTTTCGTCTTTCAAGTTCCTCATAGTGATCAGCAGATATAAATCCCAAGTGACTCAAAGAATAGAGGTATGCTCCCCGGCAATGGCGCCAGAAAATAGTCTTGATAACCCACAAGTATAGGGGATCACAACCGTTTTCGAGGGTAGAGTATTCAACCCAAATTTATTGATTCGACACAAGGGGAGCCAAAGAATATTCTCAAGTATTAGCTGTTGAGTTGTCAATTCAACCACACCTGGATAACTTAGTATCTGCAGCAAGGTATTTAGTAGCAAAGTAGTATGATAGTAATGGTAATAGTGGCATAGTAATTGTAACAGTAGCAACGGAAAAGTAAATAAACGAAGCACAATATGTGAAAAGCTCGTAGGCATTGTATCGGTGATGGATAATTATGTCGGATGCGATTCCTCATGTAATAGCTATAACATAGGGTGACATAGAACTAGCTCCAGTTCATCAATGTAATGTAGGCATGTATTCCGAATATAGTCATACATGCTTATGGAAAAGAACTTGCATGGCATCTTTTGTCCTACCCTCCCGTGGCAGCGGGGTCCTAGTGGAAACTAAGCGATATTAAGGCCTCCTTTTAATAGAGAACCGTACCAAAGCATTAGCACTTAGTGAATACATGAACTCCTCAAACTACGGTCATCACCGAGAAGTATCCAGATTATTGTCACTTCGGGGTTGTCGGATCATAACACATAATAGGTGACTATATACTTGCAAGATAGGATCAAGAACTCACATATATTCATGAAAACATAATAGGTTCAGATCTGAAATCATGGCACTCGGGCCCTAGTGACAAGCATTAAGCATAGCAAAGTCATAGCAACATCAATCTCAGAACATAGTGGATACTAGGGATCAAACTCTAACAAAACTAACTTGATTACATGGTAAATCTCATCCAACCCATCACCGTCCAGCAAGCGTAGGATGGAATTACTCACGCACCGCGGTGAGCATCATGAAATTGGTGATGGAGGATGGTTGATGATGACGACGATGACGAATCCCCCTCCCTGGAGCCCCGAACAGACTCAAGATCAGCCCTCCCGAGAGAGATTAGGGCTTGGTGGCGGCTCCGTATCGTAAAATGCGATGAAACTTTCTCTCTGATTTTTTCTCCGTGAAACGGAATATATGGAGTTGGAGTTGAGGTTGGTGGAGTATCAGGGGGCCCACAAGACAGGGGGCGCGCCCTGGGGTGTGGGCCCCCCGGCCTTGATTCTTTCGCCAGTATTTTTTATATTTTCCAAAATTTATCTCCGTTGATTTTCAGGTCATTCCGAGAACTGCTATTTTCTGCACAATAAACAACACCATGGCAGTTCTGCTGAAAACAGTGTCAGTCCGGGTTAGTTTCATTCAAATCATGCAAGTTAGAGTCCAAAACAAGGGAAAAAGTGTTTGGAAAACAAGGGAGATGTATCAATATCATACAAGATTCTCCAAGCAAAACTTATGATATGTGACAAATAAAAATATAGCTTCAAGTAAAATACCGATGGTTGTTAGAAGAAAGCGGGGATGCCACTGAGGGGCATCCCCAAGCTTAGTTGCTTGCTACTTCTTTGAATATAATACTGGGGTGCCTCGGGCATCCCCAAGATTAGCCTTTTGCTAATCTTTATTCCTTCAACCATTGTAAGATCACGCAAAACTTGAAAACTTCAATCACACAAAACTCCAACAAAACCTTCGTGAGATCCGTTAGTATAAGAAATCAAACCACTACTATAAGTACTGTTGCAAGCCTATTCTTATTTTGTTTCTGCATTATATCTACTGTATTTCAATGGCAAAAACTCATCAAAGAAAACCATAGAATCATCAAAACAAGCACACAACGCCAAGAAAATAGAATCTGTCGAAAAAATAGAACAGTCTGTAGCAATCTGGATATTTCAAATACTTCTGCAACTCCAAAAATATTGAGAAATTAGGAAAACCTGGGAAATTTGTATATAAATCTTCTGCAAAACGAATAAACTCAATAGTACGTTTCTGTGATTTAATAAAACTATTTTCGTTAGTGCATAAGTTTCTGTTTTTCAGCAAGATCAAATCAACTTTCACTAAAATAAACCCAAAGGCGTTGCTTGGCACAAATACTAATTAAAACACAAAAAACATAATCATAACAGTAGCATAGTTGTGCTAACACACAAGAACATAAAGCAAAAAGCAAAAATAAAGTTTATTCATTGGGTTGCCTCCCAACAAGCGCTATCGTTTGACGCCCCTAGCTAGGCATAATGCGTAGGATCTAAGTTTTTTCATCCTTATCCTTGTTTTCCTTGGAGGTGTTTGTGTCGGGAGATTTTGTAAATAAAACATAAAACACATTATCCATGGAAACTTTAGCACTATCAAGTTGCTTTTTATCATAACTCCTTTGATTTCCGGAAGTGATTCAAGAATAATGTTGATTAACATCATTAAAAACTTGTTGGATCATATATAAAATGGGGACTTGATTTTTTAAAATTCTCATCAAAGATTTGGTTATCTCCAAGCAAATGGCTTAAAGCATAATCACTATTATAAAGAATTTCATCAATCACGGGGTTTTCACGATTCATGCCATAAAAATCAAAGATTTCCCTAGCTTCCCAAATTATGTAGTCAAATTCATTCATAAAAACAAGAGTGGCTAACTTTCTAGCTTTTGGATGGATCCTTTATAAAGGGCAGCTCATAGAACAATCTTTGCAAGGTAGGATGAGTACGAATAAATCTAGTTTCAAGCTTGAAAACAAGTGCCGAAATAGCTTCTACATAAGATTTAGTCCTTTTAAGTATAGGAATATCATCAAGACTTAACATTCTGACAAAATTGAAAAATTCTTGGATATGTTATTTTCCCATAAAATTCCCTTGCCCTAAAACAAAAGTTTCGGCATCCGGATTACCCGTATGCTCCATTTTAAGAGTTAGGCCATCTTTTGTTTCTGCCATATCAAAGTCACTCATGGTGATGAGTTCAAGCATATAAGAGATCTGACGCGAAAATGACGAACGAAAAAGAGGGCGAATAAAACGGCAAATTTTTGTGAAGTGTGGGAGAGGAAAATGAGAGGCAAATGATAAATAATGTAAATTGCGAGGAGATGAGATTTGCGACTAGGAACCTGGTTGATGTTGAAGATCCTCCCTAGCAACGGCGCCAGAAATTCCTTTTGATGTCTACTAGAACTACGTCGGTATTTCCCCAAAGATAAAGGGATGATGCAGTATAGAGACGGTAGGTATTTCCCTCAGTGATGAGACCAAGGTTATCAAACTAGTACGAGAACCTCCTCACACCACGTAAACATCACCTGTACACAAATAACAAATACTCGCAACCCGATATGTTAATGGGTTGTCAATCCCTTTCGGGTACGGCGCCTCAAGATAGGCAAATAACGTGAGATAAAAGTGGTAGATAGGATAAATAGATCGCGGAACAAATAGATTGCAGCAAGGTATTTGTGTATTTTTGGTTTAATATATCTGAAAATAAATGCAAAGGAAAATAGATCGCAAAGGCAAATATGATGAAAAGAGACCCGGGGGCCATAGGTTTCACTAGTGCCTTCTCTCAAGAAAAATAGCAAACAGTGGGAAAACAACTGCTGTTGGGCAATTGATCGAACTTTGAATACTAGATATCTGGACATTTATCATTATGTAGGCATCATGTCCAAGATTAGTAGACCGACTCCTGCCTGCATCTACTACTATTACTCCACACATCGACCGCTATCCAGCGTGCATCTAGTGTATTAAGTTCATGGAAAAACAGCGTAATGCAATAAGAATGATGACATGATGTAGAAAAGATCTATTTATCTAGAAATATACCCCATCTTGTTATCCTTAATAGCAACGATACATATGTGTCGTTTCCCCTTCTGTCACTGGGATCAAGCACCGTCAGATTGAACCCATCACAAAGCACCTCTTCCCATTGCAAGATAAATATATCAAGTTGGCCAAACAAAACCCAAATATCATGGAAGAAATATGAGGCTATAAGTAATCATGCATATAAGAGATCAAAGAAGACTCAAATAACTTTCATGGACAAAAACATAGATCTGATCATAAACTCAAAGTTCATCGGATCCCAACAAACACATCGCAAAAAGGTTTACATCATATGAATCTCCAAGAGACCATTGTATTGATAATCAAAAGGGAGAGAGGAAGCCATCTAGATACTAACTATGGACCCGTAGGTCTACAAAGAACAACTCACGCGTCATTGGAGAGGCACCAATGGAAGTGGTGAACCCCTCCGTGATGGTGTCTCGATTGGATCTTGTGTTTCTGGACTCTATGGCGGCTGGAATTGATTTTCGTCGACTCCCCTAGGGTTTCTAGAATATTGGGGTATTTATAGAGCAAAGAGGCGGTTCAGGGGGCACCCGACGTGGGCACAACCCACCTGGGCGCGCCTGGGCCCCCAGGCATGCCCTGGTGGGTGCTTCCCCCCTCGAGGCATCTCCAGGTGCTTCCTTGGCCCACTAGATGTCTTCTGGCCCCAAAAAAATCCTCAACAAGTTCCGCTGCATTTGGACTCCGTTTGGTATTGATTTCCTGCGATGTAAAAAACATGCAGAAAAGTACAACTGGCACTGGGCACTATGTTAATAGGTTAGTACCAAAAAATGATATAAAATGACTATAAAATATTTGTAAAACATCCAAGAATGATAATATAACAGCACGGAACAATAAAAAATTATAGATACGTTGGAGACGTATCTTGCTCCATCTTCATCACACAAAATATTCAAATCATGCACAATCCCGATGTCAAGCTGAGCAATTATTTCATATTTTTGATGTTCTCAAACTTTTTCAACTTTCACGCAATACATGAGCGTGAGCCATGGATGTAGCACTATAGGTGGAATAGAATATGGTGGTTGTGGAGAGGACAAAAAGAAGGAGACAGTCTCACATCAACTAGGCGTATCAACGGGCTATGAAGATGACCATCAATAGATATCAATGTGAGTGAGTAGGGATTTCCATGCAACGGATGCACTAGAGCTATAGATTTATGCAATATCAAAAAAGAAAGTGGGTGTGCATCCAACTTGCTTGCTCATGAAGACCTAGGGGATTTGAGGAAGCCCATCATTAGAATATGCAAGCCAAGTTCTATAATGAAAAATTCCCTCTAGTATATGAAAGTGACAAAATAGGAGACTCTCTATCATAAAGATCATGGTGCTACTTTGAAGCACAAGTGTGGAAAAAGAATAGTAACATTGCCCCTTCTCTCTTTTCTCTCATTTTTTTATTTGGCTTCTTTGGCCTCTCTTTTTTGTTGGCTTCTTTGGCCTCTTTTTTTCCTCACATGGGACAATTCTAATAATGATGATCATCACAATTTTATTTACTTACAACTCAAGAATTACAAGTCGATACTTAGAACAAAATATGACTCTATATGAATGCCTTCGACGGTGTACTGGGATATGCAATGACTCAAGAGTGACATGTATGAAACTTATGAACGGTGGCTTTGCCACAAATACTATGTCAACTACATGATCATGCTAAGCAATATGAAAATGATGAAGCTGTCATAATAAACGGAATGTTGGAAAGTTGCATGGCAATATATCACGGAATGGCTATGGAAATGTCGTAATAGGTAGGTATGGTGGATGTTTTGAGGAAGGTATATGGTGGGTGTAATGCACCGGCGAAATACTAGAGAGGCTAGCAATGGTGGAAGGGTAAGATTGCGTATAATCCATGGACTCAACATTATTCATAAAGAACTCACATAATTATTGCAAAAATCTATTAGCCGTCGAAACAAAGTACTATGCGCATGCTCCTAGGTGGATAGATTGGTAGCAAAAGACCATCGCTCGTCCTCGACCGCCACTCATGAGGAAGACAATCAATAAATAAATCATGCTCCAACTTCGTTACATAACGGTTCACCATGCGTGCATGCTACGGGAATCACAAACCTCAACACAAGTATTTCTACAATCCACAATTACTCACTAGCATGAATGTAATATCACCATCCTCATATCTCAAAACAATCATAAGGAATGAAACTTCTCATAGTATTCAATGCACTTTATATGAAAGTTTTTATTATATCCTCTTGGATGTCCATCATCTTAGGACTAAATTCATAACGTAAGCAAATTACCAAGTTGTTTAGAGAGACTCTCAAAATAATATAAGTGAAGCATGAGAGTTCATCAATTTCTTCAAAATAAAACCACCACCGTGCTCTAAAAAGGTATAGGTGAAGCACTAGAGCAAATGACAAACTACTCCAAAAGATACAAGTGAAGGTCAATGAGTAGTCCAATAATTGTGTAACTATGTGAAGACTCTCTAACATTTAAGAATTTCAGATCTTGCAATATTATTCAAACAACAAGCAAAATAAAATGATGCTCTAAGCAAAACACATATCATGTGGTGAATAAAAATATAGCTCCAAGTAAGGTTACTGATGAACAAAGATGAAAGAGGGCATGCCATCCGAGGCATCCCCAAGCTTAGGCTCTTGGTTGTCCTTGAATATTAACTTGGGGTGCCTTGGGCAACCCCAAGCTTAGGCTCTTGCCACTCCTTATTCCATAGTCCATCAAAACTTTACCCATAACTTGGAAACTTCACAACACAAAACTCAACAGAAAATCTTATGAGATCCGTTAGTATAAGAAAGCAAATCACCACTTTATGGTACTGTTGTGAACTTATTTTTTATTTATATTGGTGTAATATCTAATGTATTCCTATTTTTTCATGGTTCATACCCTCCGATACTACTCATAGATTCATCAAAACAAGCAAACAACACAATGAAAACAGAACCTGTCAAAAACATAACAATTTGTAATAATATGGATACTTTCCATAACTCTATAACTCCAAAAATTCTGAAAAAATTATAAAAACGTAGGAAATTTGTATATCAATCATGTGTCAAATATTCAGATCAAAATTATGTTCCAGTGAATTTTGAAAATTCCTGGACTGAGTGCAAAAGTTTCTGTTTTTGCACGGAATCAAGTCAACTATCATCCACACTATCCCAAACGCTTTACTTGGCAATTTATTGAAAACAAAAGCTATAAAACATGATTAATATAGTAGCATAACCATGTGGACACACAAAAAATAGTAGGAGTAAATGTTGGGTCGTCTCCCAACAAGCGCTTTCTTTAATGCCTTTCTAGCTAGGCATGATGATGTCAATGATGCTCACATAAAAGATAAGAACTGAAACATAATGGGAGCATCATGAAGCATATGACTAGCACATTTAAGTCTAACCCACTTCCTATGCATAGGGATTTTGTGAGCAAACAATTTATGGGAACAAGAATCAACTAGCATAACTTCAAGATTTTCAACATAAAGAGAGGAAACTTGATATTACTGCAATTCCGACAAGCATATACTCCTCCCTCATAATAATTTTCAGTAGCATCATGAATGAATTCAACAATATAAACACCACATAAAGCATTATTTTCATGATCCCCAAGCATAGAAAATTTACTACTCTCCACATAAGCAAATTTCTTCTCATGAATAGTAGTGGGAGCAAATTCAACAAAATAACTATCATGTGAGGCATAATCCAATTGAAAATTAAAATCAAGATGACAAGTTTAATGGTTATCATTATTCTTTATAGCATACATGTCATCACAATAATCATCATAGATAGCAACTTTGTTCTCATAACCAATTGGAACCTCTTCCGAAATTGTGGATTCATCACCAAATAAATTCATGACCTCTCCAAATCCACTTTCATAATTATCACAATAAGATTCAACACCCTCCAAAATAGTGGGATCATTACTTCCTAAAGTTGACACTCTTCCAAACCCACTTTCATCAATATAATCATCATAAATACCTGGCATGCTTTCATTGTAATAAATATTCTCATCAAAACTTGGGGGACTAAAAATATCGTCTTCATCAAACAAAGAATCCCCAAGCTTGTAGCTTTGCATATCATTAGCATCATGGATATTCAAAGAATTCGCACTAACAACATTGCAATCATGCTCATCATTCAAATCTTGTATGGCAAACATTTTATTACAATCTTCTTCTAACACTTAGGCACAATTTTAGGATCAATCATTTTCAAGAAATACATTATAAAGATGAATTATATGTGACAACCTCAATTCCATTTTTTGTAGTTTTCTGTTATAAATCAAACTAGTGATTAAACAAGAAACTAAAAGATTCAACTGCAAGATCTAAAGATATATCTTCAAGCACTCACCTCCCCAGCAACGGCGCTAGAAAAAAGCTTCGTTGACGGGATGTGAGTGCCGCTTACCTATCCTCCCCGGCAACGGCGCTAGAAAAGAGCTTGATGTCTACTATGCAGCCTTATTCTTGTAGACTCGTGTTGGGCCTCCAAGCGCAGAGCTTTGTAGGACACACTAGTGCAGAACCGGGCTATAGCCCCGGTTCGTAAGGGGCTTTAGTGCCGGTTCTGTAACCGGCACTAAAGGGTGGGGACTAAAGCCCCCCCCCCCCCTATAGTACCGGTTCGGCTCGAACCGCAGCTAAAGGGCCACCACGTGGCACGAGCCAGGGCCGGGTGTGGGGAGAGCTTTAGTACCGGTTGGTGTTACCAACCGGAACTAAACATTTGGGGGGTTTTGGTTTTATTATTTATTTTTCCTTTAATTTTGTGTTTTCCATATAATTCTTTTTTGTTTGCTGGTATTTTACGATACTACATATTGTACACGTTATGCATATATATATTTAAATAGAATTTCTCATAGAACCGATTATATACATATATATATATGTATATATATATACACACACACAAAGTTTTTCTACATGTAGCCTTTCAGAGCCAGTGGCATGCCTTTGGAGCACGATGACAATTGGGAGTAGTTCATTGGGGTGGTAGCGGGTAGCAGAATTCCCCTTTGGGATCTATGACCTCATCGAGCAAAAATCCCGCTATTTCCTCTTAAAGTGCTCGTATGCGCTCCACTGGTACGAGCGTCTCCCGCACCGATTCGACCTGTTAAGAAGGAGATCAATATGCATGTGTATTAGTTATGTGACTAGATATTGATAATCACATAAAAATTGTGAATAGTGTTCTGTCAAACACGCGTACCCATAGGTGTCTCTCAGTTTTGGTCCTTTTGGACGTCATCATGCGAATGTTCTCGAAAACGCAGTATGCACAATGATCTCTCCCCTGCGCCTGCTTCAGGGCCTTTACAAGAATAGAATTTAATCAGATAATAATTAATTAATCACGCATGATAATTAATGGTATTGAAACATGAATTAAAGAGATGCATGGTAGGTAGGTAGATAGTGAAGGAAATATACCCTAGAGGCAATAATAAAGTTATTATTTATTTCCTTATATCATGATAAATGTTTATTATTCATGCTAGAATTGTATTAACCAGAAACATAATACATGTGTGAATACATAGACAAACATAGTGTCACTAGTATGCCTCTACTTGACTAGCTTGTTGATCAAAGATGGTTATGTTTCCTAACCATATACATGTGTTGTCATTTGATTAACGGGATCACGTCATTAGGAGAATGATGTGATTGACATGACCCATTCCGTTAGCCTAGCACTTGATCGTTTTGTATGTTGCTATTGCTTTCTTCATGACTTATACATGTTCCTTTAACTATGAGATTATGCAACTCCCGTTTACCGGAGGAACACTTTAGGTGCTACCAAACGCCACAACGTAACTGGGTGATTATAAAGGAGTACTACAGGTGTCTCCAAAGGTACATGTTAGGTTGGCGTATTTCGATATTAGGTTTTGTCACTTCGATTGTCGGCGAGGTATCTCTGGGCCCTCTCGGTAATGCACATCACTATAAGCCTTGCAAGAAATGTAGCTAATGAGTTAGTTACGGAATGATGCATTACGTAACAAGTAAAGAGACTTGCCGGTAACGAGATTGAACTAGGTATTAGATACCGACAATCGAATCTCGGGCAAGTAACATACCGATGACAAAGGGAACAAAGTATGTTGTTATGCGGTTTGACCGATAAAGATCTTCGTAGAATATGTAGGAGCCAATATGGGCATCCAGGTTCCGCTATTGGTTATTGACCAAGAATAGTTTTAGGTCATGTCTACATAGTTCTCGAACCCGTAGGGTCCGCACGCTTAAGGTTTCGATGATAGTTATATTATGAGTTTATGAGTTTTGATGTACCGAAGGAGTTCGGAGTCCCGGATGAGATCGCGGACATGACGAGGAGTCTCTAAATGGTCGATACGTAAAGATCGATATATTGGACGACTATATTCGGAGTTCGGAAAGGTTCCGAGTGATTCGGGTATTTTTCGGAGTACCGGAGAGTTACGGGAATTCGCAAGGGAGTATATGGGCCTTATTGGGCCATACGGGAATAGAGGAGAGAGGCCGAAAGGAAGGAGGCCTGCGCCCCCCCCCCCTCTAGTCCGAATTGGACAAGGGGCGCAGCCCCCCTTTCCTTATTCCTCTCCCCCTCTTTCCCCTTCTCCTACTCCAACAAGGGAGGTGGAATCCTACTAGGACTAGGGAGTCCTAGTAGGACTCCATACTTGGCGCGCCCCCTCCTAGGGCCGGCCTCCTCCCCCCTGGCTCCTTTATATACGGGGGCGGGGGGCACCCCATAGACACACAAGTTGATCTACGGATCGTTCCTTAGCCGTGTGCGGTGCCCCCCTCCACCATATTCCACCTCGGTCATATCGTCGCGGAGTTTAGGCGAAGCCCTGCGCCGGTAGAGCATCATCATCGTCACCATGCCGTCGTGCTGACGGAACTCATCCCCGAAGCTTTGCTGGATCGGAGCCCGGGGATCGTCATCGAGCTGAACGTGTGCTGAACTCGTTGGTGCCGTACGTTTGGTACTTGGATCGGTCGGATCGTGAAGACATACGACTACATCAACCGCGTTGTCACAATGCTTCCGCTTACGGTCTACGAGGGTACGTGGACAACACTCTCTCCTCTCGTTGCTATGCCATCACCATGATCTTGCGTGTACGTAGAATTTTTTTTGAAATTACTACGTTCCCCAATAGTGGCATCCGAGCCTAGGTTTTATGCGTTGATGTTATATGCACGAGTAGAACACAAGTGAGTTGTGGGCGATACAAGTCATACTGCTTACCAGCATGTCATACTTTGGTTCGGCGGTATTGTGAGATGAAGCGGCCCGGACCGACATTACGCGCACGCTTACGCGAGACTGGTTTCACCGTTGCGAGCAGTCGTGCTTAAAGGTGGCTGGCGGGTGTCTGTCTCTCTCACTTTAGCTGAATCGAGTGTGGCTACGCCCGGTCCTTGCGAAGGTTAAAACAACACCAACTTGATGAACTATCGTTGTGGTTTTGATGCGTAGGTAAGAACGGTTCTTGCTCAGCCCGTAGCAGCCACGTAAAACTTGCAACAACAAAGTAGAGGACGTCTAACTTGTTTTTGCAGGGCATGTTGGGATGTGATATGGTCAAGACGTGATGAGATATAAGTTGTTGTATGAGATGATCATGTTTTGTTGAAGTTATCGGCAACTGGCAGAAGCCCTATGGTTGTCTCTTTGTTGCATAAGATGCAAGTGCCAAATAATTGCTTTACTTTATCGCTGTGCGATAGCAATAGTTGCAAGAGCAATAGTTGGTGAGACGACCATGTGACGACACATTGATATAGATCAAGATGATGAAGATCATGGTGTCGTGCCGGTGACGATAGAGATCATGACAGTACTTTGGAGGAGATCAAAGGCGCAAGATGATCATGGCCATATCATGTCACATATTTTGATTGCATATGATGTTTATCTGTTATACATCTTATTCTGTTTTGTTTGACGGTAGCATTTTAAGATGATCTCTCACTAATTATCAAGAAGTGTTCTCCCTGAGTATGCACCGTTGCGAAAGTTCTTCGTGCTGAGACACCACGTGATGATCGGGTGTGATAGGCTCTACGTTCAAATACAACGGGTGCAAAACAGTTGCACACGCGGAATACTCGGGTTAAACTTGACGAGCCTAGCATATACAGATATGGCCTCGGAACACGGAGACCGAATGGTCGAGCGTGAATCATATAGTAGATATGATCAACATAATGATGTTCACCATTGAAACTACTCCATCTCACGTGATGATCGGACATGGTTTAGTTGATTTGGATCACGTGATCACTTAGATGACTAGAGAGATGTCTGTCTAAGTGGGAGTTCTTAAGTAATATGATTAATTGAACTTTAATTTATCATGAACTTAGTCCTGGTAGTATTTTGCAAATTATGTTGTAGATCAATAGCTCGCGTTGTTGCTTCCCTATGTTTTTGCTTCCCTATGTTTTTATATATGTTCCTAGAGAAAACTATGTTGAAATATGTTAGTAGCAATGATGCGGATTTGATCCGTGATCTGAGGATTATCCTCGTTGCTGCACAGAAGAATTATGTCCTTGATGCACCATTAGGTGACAGACCTATTGCAGGAGCAGATGCAGACGTTATGAACGATTGGCTAGCTCAATATGATGACTACTTGATAGTTTTGTGCACCATGCTTTATGGCTTAGAATCGGGACTTCAAAAACGTTTTGAACGTCATGGACCATATGAGATGTTCCAGGAGTTGAAGTTAATATTTCAAGCAAATACCCGAGTTGAGAGATATGAAGTCTCCAACATGTTCTATAGCTAAAAGATGGAGAAGAATCGCTCAACTAGTGAGCATGTGCTTAGATTGTCTGAGTACTACAATCGCTTGAATCAAGTGGGAGTTAATCTTCCAGATAAGATATGATTGACAGAATTCTCTAGTCACCACCACCAAGTTAGTAGAACTTCGTGATGAACTATAATGCAAGGGATGACGAAAACGATTCCCAAGCTCTTCGTGATGCTGAAATCGACGAAGGTAGAAATCAAGAAAGAGCATCAAGTGTTGATGATTGACAAGACCACTAGTTTCAAGAAAAGGGCAAAGGGAAAGAAAGGGAACTTCAAGCAGAATGGCAAGCAAGTTGCCACTCCCACGAAGAAGCCCAAAGCTAAACCAAAGCCTGAAATTGAGTGCTTACACTGCAAAGGAAATGGTCACTGGAAACGAAAATACCCTGAATATTTGGTGGATAAGAAGGATGGCAGAGTGAACAAGGGTATATTTGATATACAGATTATTGATGTGTACCTTACTAGTGTTTATAGTAGCCCCTGAGTATTTGATACTTGTTTGGTTGCTAAAAATTAGTGACTCGAAACAGGAGTTACAGAATAAACAGAGACTAGTTGAGGGTGAAGTGACGATGTGTATTGGAAGTGGTTCCAAGATTGATATGATCATCATCGCACACTCCCTATACTTTCGGGATTAGTGTTAAACCTAAATAAATGTTATTTTGCATTTGCGTTGAACATGAATATGATTTGATCATATTTATTGCGATACGGTTATTCATTTAAAGTCAAAGAATAATTGTTGTTCTGTTTACATGAATAAAACGTTCGATGGTTATACACCCAATGAAAATAGTTTGTTGGATCTCAATCATAGTGATACACATATTCATAATATTGATACCAAAAGATGCAAAGTTAATAATGATAGTGCATCTTATTTGTGGCACTGCCGTTTAGGTCATATTGGTGTAAAGCGCATGAAGAAACTCCATGCTGATGGGCTTTTGGAATCACTTGATTATGAATCACTTGATGCTTGCGAACCATACCTCATGGGCAAGATGACTAAGACTTCGTTCTCCGGAACAATGAGCGAGCAACAGATTTGTTTGAAATAATACATACTGATGTATGCGATCCAATGAGTGTTGATGCTCGTGGCAAGTATCGTTATTTTCTGACCTTCATAGATGATTTGAGCACATATGGGTATATCTACTTAATGAAACACAAGTCTGAAACATTTGAAAAGTTCAAAGATTTTCAGAGTGAAGTGGAGAATCATCGTAACAAGAAAATAAAGTTTCTACGATCTGATCGTGGAGAAAAATATTTGAGTTACGAGTTTGGTCTTCAATTAAAACAATGTGGAATAGTTTCACAAACTCATGCCACCTGGAACACCACAGCGTAACGGTGTGTCCGAACATCGTAACCGCACTTTATTGGATATGGTGCGATCTATGATGTCTCTTATCGGTTTACCACTATCGTTTTAGGGTTATGCATTAGAGACAGCTGCATTCACTTTAAATAGGGCACCATCAAAATCCGTTGAGACGACGCCTTATGAACTGTGGTTTGGCGAGAAACCAAAGTTGTCGTTTTTTAAAGTTTGGGGCTGCGATGCTTATGTGAAAAGTTTTCACCTGATAAGCTCGAACCCAAATCGGAGAAGTGCATCTTCATAGAATACCCAAAGGTAACTATTGGGTACACCTTCTATCACAGATCCGAAAGCAAGATTTGTTGCTAAGATGGATCCTTTCTAGAGAAGGAATTTCTCTCGAAAGAAGTGAGTGGGAGGAAAGTAGAACTTGATAAGATCATGTACCTTCTCCCAAATTGGAAAGTAGTTCATCACAGAAATCAGTTCCAGTGATGCCTACACCGATTAGTGAGGAAGTTAATGATGATGATCATGAAGCTTCAGATCAAGTTACTACAGAACCTCGTAGGTCTTCCAGAATAAGATCCGCACCAAAATGGTACGGTAATCCCATTCTAGAAGTCATGTTACTAGACCATGATGAACCTACGAACTATGAGGAAGCGATGATGAGCCCAGATTCCGCGAAATGGCTTGAGGCCATGAAATCTGAGATAGGATCCATGTATGAGAACAAAGTATGGACTTTGATTGACTTGCTCGATGATCAACAAGCCATGTTAAATAAATGGATCTTCAAGAAGAAGACGGACACTGATAGTAGTGTTACTATCTACTAAGCTCGACTTGTTGCGAAAGGTTTTCAACAAGTTTAAGGTGTTGAATACGATGAGATTTTCTCACTCATATCGAAGCATAAGTCTGTCTGAATCATGTTAGCAATTGCCAGATTTTATGAAATCTGGCAAATGGATGTCAAAACTGCATTCCTTAATGGATTTATTAAAGAAGAGTTGCATATGATGCAACCAGAAAGTTTTAGTCAATCCTAAAGATGCTAACAAAGTGTGCAAGCTCCAGCAATCCATCAATGGACTGGTGCAAGCATCTCGGAGTTGGAATATACGCTTTGATGAGTTGATCAAAGCATATGGTTTTATACAGACTTTTGGAAAGGCCTGTATTTACAAGAAAGTGAGTGGGAGCTCTGTAGCATTTATGATATTATATGTGCAAGACATATTGTTGATTGGAAATGATATAGAATTTCCGGATAGCATAAAAGGACACTTGAATAAAAGGTTTTTCAATGAAAGACCTCGGTGAAGCTGCTTACATATTGAGCATCAAGATCTATTGAGATAGATCAAGACGCTTGATAAGTTTTTCAATAAGTACATACCTTGTCAAGATTTTGAAATAGTTCAAAATGGAACAGTCAAAGAAGGAGTTCTTGCCTGTGATGCAAAGGTGTGAAGTTGAGTAAGACTCAAGACCCGACCATGGCAGAAAATAGAAAGAGAATGAAAAGTCATTCCCTATGCCTCAGTCATAGGTTCTATAAAGTATGCTATGCTGTGAACCAGACCTATTGTATACCTTGCTCTGAGTTTGACAAAGGAATACAATTTTGATCTAAGAGTAGATCACTGGACAACGGTCAAGAATATCCTTAGTGAGGACTAAGGAGATGTTTCTCGATTATGGAGGTGATAAAAGAGCCCGTCGTAAAAAGTTACAATGATGCAAGCTTTTACACCAATCCAGATGATTCTAAGTCTCAATATGGATACATATTGAAAGTGGGAGCAATTAGCTAGAGTAGCTCCGTGCAGAGCATTGTGGACATAGAATATTTGCAAAAATACATATGGCTCTGAATATGACAGACCCGTTGACTAAGCTTCTCTCACGAGCAAAACATGATCATACCTTAGTACTCTTTTGGGTGTTAATCACATAGCGATGTGAACTAGATTATTGACTCTAGTAAACCCTTTGGGTGTTGATCACATGACGATGTGAACTATGGGTATTAATCACATACAGATGTGAATATTGGTGTTGAATCACATGCTGATGTGAACTAGATTATTGACTCTATTGCAAGTGGGACACTGAAGGAAATATGCCCTAGAGGCAAAAATAAAGTTATTATTTATTTCCTTATATCATGATAAATGTTTATTATTCATGCTAGAATTGTATTAACCGGAAACATAATACATGTGTGAATACATAGACAAACATAGTGTCACTGGTATGCCTCTACTTGACTAGCTTGTTGATCAAAGATGGTTATGTTTCCTAACCATAGACATGTGTTCTCATTTGATTAACGAGATCACATCATTAGGAGAATGATGTGATTGACATGACCCATTCCCTTATCCTAGCACTTGATCGTTTAGTATGTTGCTATTGCTTTCTTCATGACTTATACATGTTCCTTTAACTATGAGATTATGCAACTCCCGTTTACGGGAGGAACACTTTGGGTGCTACCAAACGTCACAACATAACTAGGTGATTATAAAGGAGTACTACAGGTGTCTCCAAAGGTACATGTTAGGTTGGCGTATTTCGAGATTAGGTTTTGTCACTTCGATTGTCGGAGAGGTATCTCTGGGCCCTCTCGGTAATGCACATCACTATAAGCCTTGCAAGCAATGTAGCTAATGAGTTAGTTACGGAATGATGCATTACGTAACGAGTAAAGAGACTTGCCGATAACGAGATTGAACTAGGTATTAGATACCGACGATCGAATCTCGGGCAAGTAACATACCGATGACAAAGGGAACAAAGTATGTTGTTATGCGGTTTGACCGATAAAGATCTTCGTAGAATATGTAGGAGCCAATATGGGCATCCAGGTTCCGCTATTGGTTATTGACCAAGAATAGTTCTAGGTCATGTCTACATAGTTCTCGAACCCGTAGGGTCCGCACGCTTAAGGTTTCGATGACAGTTATATTATGAGTTTATGAGTTTTGATGTACCGAAGGAGTTCGGAGTCCCGGATGAGATCGGGGACATGACGAGGAGTCTCGAAATGGTCGAGACGTAAAGATTGATATATTGGAAAACTATATTCGGAGTTCCGAAAGGTTCCGAGTGATTCGGGTATTTTTCGGAGTACCGGAGAGTTACAGGAATTCGCCGGGGAGTATATGGGCCTTATTGGGCCATACGGCAATAGAGGAGAGAGGCCGAAAGGAAGGAGGCCTGCGCCCCCCCTCTAGTCCGAATTGGACAAGGGGCACAGCCCCCCTTTCCTTCTTCCTCTCCCCCTCTTTCCCCTTCTCCTACTCCAACAAGGGAGGTGGAATCCTACTAGGACTAGGGAGTCCTAGTAGGACTCCATACTTGGCGCGGCCCCTCCTAGGCCCGGCCTCCTCCCCCTGGCTCCTTTATATACGGGGGCGGGGGGCACCCCATAGACACACAAGTTGATCTACGGATCGTTCCTTAGCCGTGTGCGGTGCCCCCCTCCACCATATTCCACCTCGGTCATATCGTCGCGGAGTTTAGGCGAAGCCCTGCGCCGATAGAGCATCATCATCGTCACCACGCCGTCGTGCTGACGGAACTCATCCCCGAAGCTTTGCTGGATCGGAGCCCGGGGATCGTCATCGAGCTGAACGTGTGCTGAACTCAGAGGTGCCGTACGTTCAGTACTTGGATCGGTCGGATCGTGAAGACGTACGACTACATCAACCGCGTTGTCATAACACTTCCGCTTATGGTCTACGAGGGTACGTGGACAACACTCTATCCTTTCGTTGCTATGCCATCACCATGATCTTGCGTGTACGTAGGAATTTTTTTGAAATTACTACGTTCCCCAACAGATAGTACTACTTAATTAATTATACCTTGGGTCAAAACTAATGCAGCCTTTCTCTCCATTCGCTTGGAACCTCTTTCGAATTCCTGAACTTTGCCCAAGCCCTGCCCGCCGGCAAGAAAATGAATAAACGAGTGATTAAATAGTTGATATCAAGAAATGACGAACTAAAGAGGTCGACATATAGTTAATAATGATTGAAATTACCTATCGACTATCCCCTTCACGGTTGTGTACTCTCTCTTCTCTTTAAGTAGTGAGTCCAGTACTTCAACTGTTCCTTCGTCAACTTTAATGATTAAGAAGATCCAATGGTAACTGCATGCACACACGTTTGCATGTCTTAATTAAGCGGGCATGTGCATAACACTCATCAACTACCCTAAACCCTATACACTTAATTATTAACATCTAGCTAGCTAGCTAGTAAGTAAAAACAGAATTTTTAGTACAAGACAGTGTGACTCACGTGTAGTTGTAAGGAAGTAGTATATGTTCATTGGTATTGAGGCGCTTCAAGAACTCTAGCATGTTTTTCTCTACCTCTGTTTGATACCATGCATATGACCATGTTTCTTCATTAATGGTATTTGGGTCAATGAACCCAATGCCATAGCGTCCAGCTTTTTTCATTTCATACATCTTCATCCTGCATAATATACCACCGAAAAGAATATAGTGAGGATAATTACAGGTAATGATCGATCAATGAGCACTACAGCTAGCTTGAGACTTTAATTACAGAAAGAAATCACTTGCACACAATACAAACTAACAATGGATTTGTCGAGTGCGTCTTGATGGAATAACTGAAATAGTTCTGAATACTTAATGGACAGAGCTAGCTTATGGAAGTAATACTCTTCCTTGAATTTCACCATGAGGCCCTCTTGATTGCTACTCTTGGTAATTTTCATGTACCAATCATGCCATTGATACATTCTTGTTGGGAGATTCTTGACTTCCTCAGGCCTTACCAAAGGTTGGCCGCGGGCATATTTCCATTTTATATCCTCCTCTTTAAGCTTAGGCATGGGCTCAATCTCGAGGAGTTGTCCAACAATGATACTAAGCATTTCATCGTTCAGTCTATGCTCCTCGGTTACGACCAGCTGACCGGCGCCGGTAGTCTCATATGTTGGTACAACAAGC